>NW_027007453.1:0-60000 GCF_036934945.1 Oncorhynchus masou masou | reverse complement strand
GAGGACAGGAAGGTGACTGGGGGACAGGAAGGTGACTGGGGATTAGGAGGGGGACAGGAAGGTGACTGGGGGAGTAGGAGGGGACAGGAAGGTGACTGGGGGAGTAGGAGGGGGACAGGGTGGTGACTGGGGGAGTAGGAGGGGGACAGGAAGGTGACTGGGGGAGTAGGAGGGGGACAGGAAGGTGACTGGGGGAGTATGAGGAGGACAGGAAGGTGACTGGGGGAGTAGGAGGGGGACAGGGTGGTCTCCTGTTACATCCTGTTATACTGTCATCATGTCCCCTGTTCCCTCTGTAGCGAAGGAGCACAACCCTGCGCCCCACAATTATTCATAACTACTAGATAAATAACAACACATACTGGAAATAAACCGTTTCAATTTCTCTCTCCCTTCTCTCCTCTCTTCTCCTCTCCCTCTCTCTCCCTCTCTCTCTTCCCCTCCCCCCTTTCTCTATCCCTCCCACCTCCCTCTCCCTTCCTCCCCTCTCTCTCTTGCTCCCTTCCACCTCTCTCTCCCTCCCTCCTCTCTCTCTCTGGCTCCCTCCCACCTCTCTCTCTCTCTCCCTACCTCCCCTCTCTCTCTCCCTCCCCTCTCTCTCCCTCTCTCTCTTCCCCTCCCCCTTTCTCTATCCCTCCCACCTCTCTCTCCCTCTTTCTCCCTCTCCCTTCCTCCCCTCTCTCTCTTTGCTCCCCTTCCACCTCTCTCTCCCTCCCTCCTCTCTCTCTCTTGCTCCCTCCCACCTCTCTTTCTCCCTCTCCCTCCCCTCTCCCCCTCCCTCCCCTCTCTCTCTCCCTCCCTCCCCTCTCTCTCTCCCTCTCCCTCCCCTCTCTCTCTCCCTCCCCTCTCTCTCTCTCTCTCTCCCTCCCTCCCTCCCATCTCTCTCTCCCTCCCCTCTCTCTCCCTCTCTCTCTTCCCCTCCCCCCTTTCTCTATCCCTCCCACCTCTCTCTCCCTCTTTCTCCCTCTCCCTTCCTCCCCTCTCTCTCTTGCTCCCTTCCACCTCTCTCTCCCTCCCTCCTCTCTCTCTCTTGCTCCCTCCCACCTCTCTTTCTCCCTCTCCCTCCCCCTCTCCCTCCCTCCCCCTCTCTCTCCCTCTCCCTCCCTCCCCCTCTCTCTCTCCCTCTCCCTCCCTCCCCTCTCTCTCTCTCCCTCCTCTCTCTCTCTCTCTCCCTCCCCCTCCCCTCTCTCTCTCCCTCCCCTCTCTCTCCCTCTCTCTCTTCCCCTCCACCCTTTCTCTATCCCTCCCACCTCTCTCCCTCTTTCTCCCTCTCCCTTCCTCCCCTCTCTCTCTTGCTCCCTTCCACCTCTCTCTCCCTCCCTCCTCTCTCTTGCTCCCTCCCACCTCTCTTTCTCCCTCTCCCTCCCTCCCGTCTCCCTCTCCCTCCCTCCCCTCTCTTCTCCCTCTCCCTCCCTCCCCCTCTCCCTCTCCCTCCCTCCCTCTCTCTCTCTCTCCCTCCCTCCCCTCTCTCTCTTGCTCCCTCCCACCTCTCTCTCTCTCCCTCCCTCCCACCTCTCTCTCTTGCTCCCTCCCACCTCTCCCTCCCTCCCTCCTCTCTCTCCTCTCCCTCCTCTCTCTCTCTCTCCCTCCCACCTCTCCCTCCCCTCTCCCTCCCCTCTCTCTCTCCCTCCCTCCTCTCTCCCTCTCCCTCTCCTTCTAGACTTCCAGTCATGTCTGATTTGTGTGGCTCGCAGGATGCCCATGAAGGCGGGGCCAATTCTTCCCGTGCACGAGAGCTTCACCACCCGCCAGGACCTGCAAGGTAACCAATCACAGCACTGAAATCCTACCACCTGACCTGGCATAAACAATCACACGACGAGGTTCATACCACCAGACCAGACCTTAACCAATCACATCCACTGAATCATACCACCAGGCTGCCAATAACCAATCACACGGCCTGAATAATGACCAATGCTGTCCACCAGACGGATCTTAACCAATCGGAAAACAATCTATAAATGACCAGAAATACCCTAACCAATCACACAGCCAGACTGGTACGAGCAGACAGATTATAACCAATTACATTAGTCTTCAAATGAGGTTTCCAGTGACAAAGGAACTTTTCTCAAGGTGTCACTGTGAAGAGAAATGGGAGAGTGTGGTCTGAGTGCCAGCCTGGTCATTACCCAACCCCGGGTGTACTGCTGTCCCAAAGCCTGGTCATTACCCAACCCGTGACCCTGGTGTACTGCTGTCCCAAAGCCTGGTCATTACCCAACCCGTGACCCTGGTGTACTGCTGTCCCAAAGCCTGGTCAATACCCAACCCGTGACCCTGGTGTACTGCTGTCCCAAAGCCTGGTCATTACCCAACCCCTGGTGTACTGCTGTCCCAAAGCCTGGTCATTACCCAACCCGTGACCCGGGTGTACTGCTGTCCCAAAGCCTGGTCATTACCCAACCCGTGACCCGGGTGTACTGCTGTCCCAAAGCTTGGTCAATACCCAACCTGTGACCCTGGTGTACTGCTGTCCCAAAGCTTGGTCAATACCCAACCTGTGACCCTGGTGTACTGCTGTCCCAAAGCTTGGTCAATACCCAACCTGTGACCCTGGTGTACTGCTGTCCCAAAGCCTGGTCATTACCCAACCCGTGACCCGGGTGTACTGCTGTCCCAAAGCCTGGTCATTACCCAACCCATGACCCGGGTGTACTGCTGTCCCAAAGCCTGGTCATTATCCAACCCGTGACCCGGGTGTACTGCTGTCCCAAAGCCTGGTCATTACCCAACCCGTGACCCGGGTGTACTGCTGTCCCAAAGCCTGGTCATTACCCAACCCATGACCCGGGTGTACTGCTGTCCCAAAGCCTGGTCATTACCCAACCCGTGACCCGGGTGTACTGCTGTCCCAAAGCCTGGTCAATACCCAACCCGTGACCCTGGTGTACTGCTGTCCCAAAGCCTGGTCATTACCCAACCCGTGACCCGGGTGTACTGCTGTCCCAAAGCCTGGTCAATACCCAACCCGTGACCCTGGTGTACTGCTGTCCCAAAGCCTGGTCATTACCCAACCCGTGACCCGGGTGTACTGCTGTCCCAAAGCCTGGTCATTACCCAACCCATGACCCGGGTGTACTGCTGTCCCAAAGCCTGGTCATTACCCAACCCATGACCCGGGTGTACTGCTGTCCCAAAGCCTGGTCATTACCCAACCCGTGACCCGGGTGTACTGCTGTCCCAAAGCCTGGTCATTACCCAACCTGTGACCCGGGTGTACTGCTGTCCCAAAGCCTGGTCATTACCCGACCCGTGACCCGGGTGTACTGCTGTCCCAAAGCCTGGTCATTACCCAACCCGTGACCCTGGTGTACTGCTGTCCCAAAGCCTGGTCATTACCCAACCCGTGACCCGGGTGTACTGCTGTCCCAAAGCCTGGTCATTACCCAACCCGTGACCCGGGTGTACTGCTGTCCCAAAGCCTGGTCATTACCCAACCCGTGACCCTGGTGTACTGCTGTCCCAAAGCCTGGTCATTACCCAACCCGTGACCCAGGTGTACTGCTGTCCCAAAGCCTGGTCATTACCCAACCCGTGACCCAGGTGTACTGCTGTCCCAAAGCCTGGTCATTACCCAACCCGTGACCCAGGTGTACTGCTGTCCCAAAGCCTGGTCATTACCCAACCCGTGACCCAGGTGTACTGCTGTCCCAAAGCCTGGTCATTACCCAACCCGTGACCCTGGTGTACTGCTGTCCCAAAGCCTGGTCATTACCCAACCCGTGACCCTGGTGTACTGCTTTCCCAAAGCCTGGTCAATACTCAACCCGTGACCAGTCTACCTGCAGTCTACCTGTAGTCTACCTGCGGTCTACCTGCAGTCTACCTGTAGTCTACCTGTAGTCTACCTATAGTCTACCTGTAGTCTACCTGTAGTCTACCTGCAGTCTACCTATAGTCTACCTGCAGTCTACCTGCAGTCTACCTGCAGTCTACCTGTAGTCTACCTATAGTCTACCTGCGGTCTACCTGCAGTCTACCTGTAGTCTACCTATAGTCTACCTATAGTCTACCTGTAGTCTACCTGCAGTCTACCTATAGTCTACCTGCAGTCTACCTGCAGTCTACCTGCAGTCTACCTGTAGTCTACCTATAGTCTACCTGCAGTCTACCTGCAGTCTACCTGTAGTCTACCTATAGTCTACATGTAGTCTACCTGCAGTCTACCTGTAGTCTACCTGCAGTCTACCTGTAGTCTACCTGTAGTCTACCTGCAGTCTACCTGCAGTCTTCCTGTAGTCTACCTGCAGTCTACCTGTAGTCTACCTGCAGTCTACCTGTAGTCTACCTGCAGTCTACCTGCAGTCTACCTGCAGTCTACCTGTAGTCTACCTATAGTCTACCTGCAGTCTACCTGCAGTCTACCTGTAGTCTACCTATAGTCTACATGTAGTCTACCTGCAGTCTACCTGTAGTCTACCTGTAGTCTACCTGCAGTCTACCTGCAGTCTTCCTGTAGTCTACCTGCAGTCTACCTGTAGTCTACCTGCAGTCTACCTGTAGTCTACCTGCAGTCTACCTGCAGTCTACCTGCAGTCTACCTGCAGTCTACCTATAGTCTACCTGCAGTCTACCTGCAGTCTACCTATAGTCTACCTATAGTCTACCTGCAGTCTACCTGTAGTCTACCTGTAGTCTACCTATAGTCTACCTGTAGTCTACCTGTAGTCTACCTGCAGTCTACCTGTAGTCTACCTATAGTCTACCTATAGTCTACCTGCAGTCTACCTGCAGTCTACCTGCAGTCTACCTGCAGTCTACCTGCAGTCTACCTGCAGTCTACCTATAGTCTACCTGTAGTCTACCTGTAGTCTACCTGCAGTCTACCTGTAGTCTACCTATAGTCTACCTGCAGTCTACCTGCAGTCTACCTGCAGTCTACCTGCAGTCTACCTGTAGTCTACCTATAGTCTACCTGCAGTCTACCTATAGTCTACCTGCAGTCTACCTGTAGTCTACCTATAGTCTACCTGCAGTCTACCTGCAGTCTACCTGCTGTCTACCTGTAGTCTACCTGTAGTCTACCTGCAGTCTACCTGCAGTCTACCTGACCGCTCTGTTTCAGCCTCCATGTACACTGTACAGGGAGTATCAAATCAAATCAAATGTATTTATATAGCCCTTCGTACATCAGTTGATATCTCAAAGTGCTGTACAGAAACCCAGCCTACAACCCCAAACAGCAAGCAATGCAGGTGTAGAAGCACGGTGGCTAGGAAAAACTCCCTAGAAAGGCCAAAACATGGGAAGAAACCTAGAGAGGAACCAGGCTATGAGGGGTGGCCAGTCCTCTTCTGGCTGTGCCGGGTGGAGATTATAAACCTAGAGAGGAACCAGGCTATGAGGGGTGGCCAGTCC
The DNA here is from genome assembly GCF_036934945.1 of Oncorhynchus masou masou. Taxonomy (NCBI): domain Eukaryota; kingdom Metazoa; phylum Chordata; class Actinopteri; order Salmoniformes; family Salmonidae; genus Oncorhynchus; species Oncorhynchus masou. The sequence goes on along the minus strand of NW_027007453.1, from coordinate 54,636 downwards.
TCTTCTGGCTGTGCCGGGTGGAGATTATAAACCTAGAGAGGAACCAGGCTATGAGGGGTGGCCAGTCCTCTTCTGGCTGTGCCGGGTGGAGATTATAAACCTAGAGAGGAACCAGGCTATGAGGGGTGGCCAGTCCTCTTCAGGTGTGTGTGTGTGCACGCTTGTGTGCATGTAAGCGCAATAACCTGACCTCATGTATGTGAGCATTTGTGATCAGTAGCCTGACTCTCTCTCTCTTTCTCTCTTTCTCTCTCTCTCTCTCTCTCTCTCTCTCTCTCTCTCTCTCTCTCTCTTTCTCTCTTTCTCTCTCTCTCTCTCTCTCTCTCTCTCTTCTCTCTCTCTCTCTCTCTCTCTCTCTCTCTCTCTCTCTCTCTCTCTCTCTCTCTCTCCGCTGTGTCCCTAGGTAAGATCACGTCACTAGACACCAGTCTTCTGAGAGCCTCTATGAAGCCTGGCTGGGAAGACCTGGTGAGGACAAGTATCCAGAGGTTTCACCTCCAGAACGACGGAGAGATGTCCTTCGCCAAGAGACACCAACAAGAGGGTGAGACTACCAGACGAAGCCTATATCATCTTAGACTACCAGACGAGGCCTATATCATCTTAGACTACCAGACGAAGCCTATATCATCTTAGACTACCAGACGAAGCCTATATCATCTTAGACTACCTGACGAGGCCTATATCATCTTAGACTACCAGACGAGGCCTATATCATCTTAGACTACCTGACGAGGCGTATATCGTCTTAGACTACCAGACGAGGCCTATATCATCTTAGACTACCAGACGAAGCCTATATGATCTTAGACTACCTGACGAGGCCTATATCATCTTAGACTACCAGACGAGGCCTATATCATCTTAGACTACCTGACGAAGCCTATATCATCTTAGACTACCTGACGAGGCCTATATCATCTTAGACTACCAGACGAGGCCTATATCATCTTAGACTACCAGACGAGGCCTATATCATCTTAGACTACCTGACGAGGCGTATATCGTCTTAGACTACCAGACGAGGCCTATATCATCTTAGACTACCAGACGAAGCCTATATGATCTTAGACTACCTGACGAGGCCTATATCATCTTAGACTACCAGACGAGGCCTATATCATCTTAGACTACCAGACGAAGCCTATATCATCTTAGACTACCTGACGAGGCCTATATCATCTTAGACTACCAGACGAGGCCTATATCATCTTAGACTACCTGACGAGGCCTATATCATCTTAGACTACCAGACGAGGCCTATATCGTCTTAGACGACCAGACGAGGCCTATATCATCTTAGACTACCAGACGAGGCCTATATTGTCTTAGACTACCAGACGAGGCCTATATCATCTTAGACGACCAGACGAGGCCTATATCATCTTAGACTACCAGACGAGGCCTATATTATCTTAGACTACCAGACGAAGCCTATATCATCTTAGACTACCAGACGAGGCCTATATCATCTTAGACTACCAGACGAGGCCTATATCATCTTAGACTACCTGACGAGGCGTATATCGTCTTAGACTACCAGACGAGGCCTATATCATCTTAGACTACCAGACGAGGCCTATATCATCTTAGACTACCAAACGAGGCCTATGTCATCTTAGACTATCTGACAAGGCCTATATCGTCTTAGACTACCTGACGAGGCCTATATCATCTTAGACTATCTGACAAGGCCTATATCGTCTTAGACTACCTGACGAGGCCTATATCATCTTAGACTATCTGACGAGGCCTATATCGTCTTAGACTACCAGACGAGGCCTATATCATCTTAGACTACCTGACAAGGCCTATATCATCTTAGACTACCACACAAAGCCTATATCATCTTAGACTACCTGACGAGGCCTATATCATCTTAGACTACCAGACGAAGCCTATATCATCTTAGACTACCATTGGAAGCCTATATCAACTTAGACTACCTGACAAGGCCTATATCATCTTAGACTACCACACAAAGCCTATATCATCTTAGACTACCATACAAGGCCTATATCATCTTAGACTACCAGACGAGGCCTATATCATCTTAGACGACCTGACGAGGCCTATATCATCTTAGACTACCAGACGAGGCCTATATCATCTTAGACTACCAGACGAAGCCTATATCATCTTAGACTACCAGACGAGGCCTATATCATCTTAGACTACCTGACGAGGCCTATATCATCTTAGACTACCTGACGAGGCCTATATCATCTTAGACTATCTGACAAGGCCTATATCGTCTTAGACTACCTGACGAGGCCTATATCATCTTAGACTATCTGACGAGGCCTATATCGTCTTAGACTACCAGACGAGGCCTATATCATCTTAGACTACCTGACAAGGCCTATATCATCTTAGACTACCACACAAAGCCTATATCATCTTAGACTACCTGACGAGGCCTATATCATCTTAGACTACCAGACGAAGCCTATATCATCTTAGACTACCATTGGAAGCCTATATCAACTTAGAATACCATACAAGGCCTATATCATCTTAGACTACCAGACGAGGCCTATATCATCTTAGACGACCTGACGAGGCCTATATCATCTTAGACTACCAGACGAGGCCTATATCATCTTAGACTACCAGACGAAGCCTATATCATCTTAGACGACCTGACGAGGCCTATATCATCTTAGACTACCAGACGAGGCCTATATCATCTTAGACTACCAGACGAAGCCTATATCATCTTAGACTACCAGACGAGGCCTATATCATCTTAGACTACCTGACGAAGCCTATATCATCTTAGACTACCAGACGAGGCCTATATCATCTTAGACTACCAGACGAGGCCTATATCATCTTAGACTACCTGACGAGGCCTATATCAACTTAGACGACCAGACGAGGCCTATATCATCTTAGACTACCAGACGAAGCCTATATCATCTTAGACTACCTGACAAGGCCTATATCATCTTAGACTACCTGACAAGGCCTATATCGTCTTAGACTACCAGACGAGGCCTATATCGTCTTAGACTACCAGACGAGGCCTATATCGTCTTAGACTACCAGACGAGGCCTATATCATCTTAGACTACCTGACGAGGCCTATATCATCTTAGACAATCACAACACATCATGTTAGTCCTTGAATCCAAAGCTCCATCCATGAATTTGAGTGGTTACATTTCTCCTGCATCGTCACTCAGCTGTTTACCAAAACATGTGATGGGGTGACTGCTTTGTTGTCGTTTGAATCCCAGATTTTCTTTTTAACACGGTAGGTCCTTCCCCGTGTGTGTCTCTCTCCAGTGTTGCATCACGGCCAGGCATTCAGCCCCATCTACAGGTTCTCTCTGTCGGACGGGACCATCGTGTCGGCTCACACCAAGAGCAAGCTGGTCCGCTCCCCTGCCACCAACGAACCTCAGCTCTACATGTCTCTACACCTGCTACAGAGGTATGTTCCCTAACCCCTGACACCTAACCCCAGCTCTACATGTCTCTACACCTGTACGAACCCTGACCCTTGACCCCTAACCCAGAGCGTGGTTTACATGAGGGTTTCAGGGTGTAACTAGTGGTTTACATGAGGGTTTCAGGGTGTAACTAGTGGTTTACATTAAGGTTTCAGGGTGTAACTAGTGGTTTACATTAGGGTTTCAGGGTGTAGCTGGTGGTTTACATTAGGGTTTCAGGGTGTAACTAGTGGTTTACATGAGGGTTTCAGGGTGTAACTAGTGGTTTACATGAGGGTTTCAGGGTGTAACTAGTGGTTTACATTAGGGTTTCAGGGTGTAGCTAGTGGTTTACATTAGGGTTTCAGGGCGTAACTAGTGGTTTACATTAGGGTTTCAGGGTGTAACTAGTGGTTTACATTAGGGTTTCAGGGTGTAGCTAGTGGTTTACATTAGGGTTTCAGGGTGTAACTAGTGGTTTACATGAGGGTTTCAGGGTGTAACTAGTGGTTTACATGAGGGTTTCAGGGTGTAACTAGTGGTTTACATTAGGGTTTCATGTTGTAGCTAGTGGTTTACATTAGGGTTTCAGGGTGTAACTAGAGTGGTTTACATTAGGGGTTTCAGGGCGTAACAAATGGTTTACATTAGGGTTTCAGGGCGTATCTAGTGGTTTACATTAGGGTTTCAGGGTGTAACTAGTGGTTTACATTAGGGTTTCAGGGTTTAGCTAGTGGTTTACATTAAGGTTTCAGGGTGTAACTAGTGGTTTACATTAGGGTTTCAGGGTGTAGCTAGTGGTTTACATTAAGGTTTCAGGGTGTAACTAGAGTGGTTTACATTAGGGTTTCAGGGCGTAGCTAGTGGTTTACATTAGGGTTTCAGGGTGTAACTAGAGTAGTTTACATTAGGGTTTCAGGGCGTAGCTAGTGGTTTACATTAGGGTTTCCACTCTGTGGGGACCTGTCTGTCCCTCTATGGGGGACCTGTCTGTCCCTCTATGGGGGACCTGTCTGTCACTCTGTGGGGACCTGTCTGTCACTCTGTGGGGACCTGTCTGTCACTCTGTGGGGGACCTGTCTGTCACTCTGTGGGGGACCTGTCTGTCCCTCTATGGGGGACCTGTCTGTCACTCTGTGGGGACCTGTCTGTCACTCTGTGGGGACCTGTCTGTCACTCTGTGGGGTCATGTCTGTCACTCTGTGGGGGACCTGTCTGTCACTCTTTGGGGTCCTGTCTGTCACTCTGTGGGGGACCTGTCTGTCACTCTGTGGGGACCTGTCTGTCACTTTGTGGGGACCTGTCTTTCACTCTGTGGGGGTCCTGTCTGTCACTCTGTGGGGGTCCTGTCTGTCACTCTGTGTGGACCTGTCTGTCACTCTGTGGGGGACCTGTCTGTCACTTTGTGGGGACCTGTCTGTCACTCTGTGGGGACCTGTCTGTCACTCTGTGGGGTCATGTCTGTCACTCTGTGGGGGACCTGTCTGTCACTCTTTGGGGTCCTGTCTGTCACTCTGTGGGGGACCTGTCTGTCACTCTGTGGGGACCTGTCTGTCACTTTGTGGGGACCTGTCTTTCACTCTGTGGGGGTCCTGTCTGTCACTCTGTGGGGGTCCTGTCTGTCACTCTGTGTGGACCTGTCTGTCACTCTGTGGGGGACCTGTCTGTCACTTTGTGGGGACCTGTCTGTCACTCTGTGGGGACCTGTCTGTCACTCTGTGGGGGACCTGTCTGTCACTCTGTGGGGGACCTGTCTGTCACTCTGTGGGGTCCTGTCTGTCACTCTGTGTGGACCTGTCTGTCACTCTGTGTGGGACCTGTCTGTCACTCTGTGGGGGACCTGTCTGTCATTCTGTGGGGACCTGTCTGTCACTCTGTGGGGACCTGTCTGTCACTCTGTGGGGGACCTGTCTGTCACTCTGTGGGGACCTGTCTGTCTCAAGGGGTAGGGGGATTAATTGGGGACTGAACTACACACTGAATGGAGGATGTTCCTTTGTCCCAAATGGCGAGTTTGATGGGGGTGGGGGCCACATTAAAATCTGAAGTCATCATGAGGGGCAGCAGTATGTTTACTTACCCACAGTCCACTGCTTTGTGCAATTAATCCGTTTGTGCAGTTAAATTACTTTAAAATGCTTTGTGCAGTTAAATTACTTTAAATTACTTCACTAAATGCATTGTACCATTAGTCTGGGCCGGCCCTAGACATTTTTGGGCCCTACGTGAGATTTGGTTGGAGGGGCCCCCCATCTCGCGGGGAAAACATTTGACTGTCCCCCCCAACTTGATGGCAGAGAGAGAACACATTTTCATGTCATTCTGCTCATTTTGCCATGGGGGCGTAGAGAAAATGTTGCCCTTTTTAAAGCTCATTTCCTGCAATTCTACACAAGACTTATGCCATGTTAATTTGATATCTGAGTGAGAGTGACTAACAACATCAATGTGGCCCTCCCCTGGAGTTTAGGGCCCCTGGGCACGTGCCCTGTGTGCTCGGTCAGTATTCAGCCATGATTACTACAGGTTTAGATAGCTGGCTAGACTAACTCAACAATCTAAACAAAAGTGTTAGCTGTCATTTGTTCTGCGAGCCTACAAAAGGCTGAGGAAGTTAACCAGCCCTATATAATGGTACTACTGTTGCCCAGAGCTCATCATGGGGTGTCATTTGGGGTGTGTGTGTGTGTGTGTGTGCGTGCGTGCGTGCGTGCGTGCGTGCGTGCGTGCGTGCGTGCGTGCGTGCGTGAGGATAAAGTTTGTTAGCAGCAGGTTGGTTTGTGTAGGTTAGTAGTTACTGTTCTAAATATGTATCTTCCTCCATCAGGGAACAATCAAGGTCTGATCTGGGCCCGGGTCAAGACATGGGGCCCGGTGGACAGGGGCCAGGGATCAGCCCCAACCCTTCCATAACCCCTCCAACCCAGGGGACCCTCTCTGGTTTGGGCCCCCAGGGACAGGACACTACAATCAGCTCCAACAGCACGTTCTCTTCCCCTCCTCATGGAAGTCCAGGGTCCAGAGAACCAGGGCTCGGAGCCATGGGGCCAGGGTCCAGAGAACCAGGGTTCGGAGCCATGGGGCCAGGGTCCAGAGAACCAGGGCTCGGAGCCATGGGGCCAGGGTCCAGAGAACCAGGGCTCGGAGCCATGGGGCCAGGGTCCAGAGAACCAGGGCTCGGAGCCATGGGGCCAGGGTCCAGAGAACCAGGGCTCGGAGCCATGGGGCCAGGGTCCAGAGAACCAGGGCTCGGAGCCATGGGGCCAGGGTCCAGAGAACCAGGGCTCGGAGCCATGGGGCCAGGGTCCAGAGAACCAAGGCTCGAACCCATGGGGCCAGGGTCCAGAGAACCAGGGCTCGGAGCCATGGGGCCAGGATCCAGAGAACCAGGGCTCGGAGCCATGGGGCCAGGGTCCAGAGAACCAGGGCTCGGACCCATGGGGCCAGGGTCCAGAGAACCAGGGCTCGGAGCCATTGGGCCAGGGTCCAGAGAACCAGGGCTCGGAGCCATGGGGCCAGGGTTCAGAGAACCAGGGCTCGAACCCATGTGGCCAAGGTCCAGAGAACCAGGGCTCGGAGCCATGGGGCCAGGGTCCAGAGAACCAGGGCTCGAAGCCATGGGGCCAGGGTCCAGAGAACCAGGGCTCGAACCCATGGGGCCAGGGTCCAGAGAACCAGGGCTCGGAGCCATGGGGCCAGGGTCCAGAGAACCAGGGCTCGGAGCCATGGGGCCAGGGTTCAGAGAACCAGGGCTCGAACCCATGGGGCCAGGGTCCAGAGAACCAGGGTTCGGAGCCATGGGGCCAGGGTCCAGAGAACCAGGGCTCGAACCCATGGGGCTAGGGTCCAGAGAACCAGGGCTCGGAGCCATGGGGCCAGGGTCCAGAGAACCAGGGCTCGGAGCCATGGGGCCAGGGTCCAGAGAACCAGGGCTCGAACCCATGGGGCCAGGGTCCAGAGAACCAGGGCTTGGAGCCATGGGGCCAGGGTCCAGAGAACCAGGGCTCGGAGCCATGGGGCCAGGGTCGGAACACATACAGGACTATCACTACGGCTGCCCCCCCCAGCCCATGGGCTACTCCGGAGGGTTACAGGGAGGCATGAACCTCCCCATCCACCCTAACCAGCAAGGGGCTAATTGGAGGATGAGCAGCCCGTCTCGAGGCAGCCCTACCCCAGCTGGAGGCCCCCATCTGGGGCAACAGAACTCGATGCTGTCCCCTAGGCACCGGGCGAGTCCAGGGATGGCAGGGAGCCCTCGCGTGGCCCCAAGCCTGCACTCGCCCTCCCCTGTGGGGATGTGTGCGTCTGGAACAGGGGTTGCAGTAAGAGGTAGTGGTCATGCGGCTAACAGTCATGCTAACAGCCATGCTAACAGCCATGCTAACAGTCATGCTAACAGTCATGCTAACAGCCATGCTAACAGTCATGCTAACAGCCATGCTAACATCCATGCTAACAGCCATGCTAACAGTCATGCTAACAGCCATGCTAATAGCCATGCTAATAGCCACAGCTACGGCAGTAGTTCTCTGTCGGCCCTGCAGGCTCTGAGTGAGTGTCACGGGGTCAGACAAGACAGTGGTGAACACACACACCCTCATGGCGCAGGGGGCCAGCATCCTCAAACACACGCCCTGGGATCACCTGACAGGAAGACGATGGGATCGCCCGCTGGGATGGCGTTGGGATCAGGAGTCAACCCTCACACGATGTCGAAGCTTGGCGGCGGTAAGGGAAATGGGGACTCTTTGGGCGGAGAGCAGGAACATGGTCAGGGTGGACAGTATGACCAGAGACATACAGACGGGAACGGTAACCACGGTAACCACGCTGACATCACAGAGGAGAGGGATGGCCTCGACGGTGGCCCCGACGCACAGAGCCGTAGACAACGCTGTGACAACAAGGGCCACACCAAACTCCTCCAGCTTCTCACCACCAAGTCCCAACCCCTCGACACCCCTTTGTCCCCCAACGGAGGAGGGGACCCCAAGGACCCCTCGTCAGGGCTGGGGGGCCCTTACGCTCCAGGGGCCCCAGGGGGCCACGCCACCTCCCTAAAGGATAAACACAAGATACTTCACAGGCTGCTCCAGAACAGCACCTCTCCTGTGGACCTGGCCAGGCTCACTGCTGAGGCCACGGGTAGGGAGCTGGGGGAGCAAGGTGGGTGTGGTAACAGGCAGACGGGACACGGTACAGTCGGGAGCCTCACACCCAAACAGGAGCCCCTGAGTCCCAATAAGAAGGACAACGCCCTGCTGAGGTATCTGATGGATAAAGAGGAGAGTGGGATGAAGGCGAGGCAGGCGAAGACGGAGAAACAGGATTCAGGATACGACCGCGCTGAACAGGTGAGTGGCTGGAGGATCATGTGACTCTTTTTGTTTGAAGACTTTATGCAGACACTGGTATGATGATGAACACGAGGTTTGTTGATGGTGATTGGACATGCCTGAATGATGGTTAAATACGTAGTGGTAGATTGGGATCTATGGAGGTGTAGGGTCCAATCAGAAACGCTAGTTTTCCTTCTTTTTTTTTCCTGTTTCAAAAAATGTTTGTGAAGGTGTGTACTAATGAATACGACCCCCTTCTCTCTGAACACGGCTTTATGTTTATAGTAACCTGTGTTCTTATTGGTCAGCACAGCCCTACGCTTCCTGCCATGTGCTCCTGTTGCTCTTGTTTCCCCTGTCTCTCTCGTTGTCTGGGTTACAGAGCACGGTTCCTCTCCACCTCTCCACATCCAGCCAGGGTAGTAGTACTGCTAGAAAAAGGAGAACAGACTAAGTCAAAGTCCTGCTGTCCACATATTATGGGTGGTACCTAGTAAGGAGCGAGGGAAGGAGGGAAAGAGAGGGTTGGTGAGAGAGAGAGAGAGAGAGGGGGTTGGCGGGAGAGAGGGTAGCAGGAGAGAGAGAGAGAGAGAGGGTTGGCGGGATAGAGGGTAGCAGGAGAGAGAGAGAGAGAGAGGGTTGGCGGGATAGAGGGTAGCAGGAGCGAGAGAGAGAGGGTTGGCGGGAGAGAGGGTAGCAGGAGAGAGAGAGAGAGAGAGAGGGTTGGCGGGATAGAGGGTAGCAGGAGAGAGAGAGAGAAAGAGAAAGAAGCAGGAGAGAGAGAGAGAAAGATGCAGGAGAGGGAGAGAGAGAGACAGAATAGAGAGAGAAAGAAGCAGGAGAGGGAGAGAGGGTTGGTGTGAGAGAGAGAGATAGTAGCAGGAGAGGGAGAGAGAGAGAGAGGGAGAGAGGGTTGGTGAGAGAGAGAGAGAGAGAGAGAGAGAGATAGTAGCAGGAGAGGGAGAGAGAGAGAGGGTTGGTGAGAGAGAGGGAGAGAGAGTTGGTGAGGGGGAGAGGGTTGGTGAGAGAGAGAGAGAGGGTAGCAGGAGAGAGAGAGAGAGAGAGAGGGTTGGTGAGAGAGAGAGGGCGAGAGGGTTGGTGAGGGAGAGAGAGGGTAGCAGGAGAGAGAGGGAGAGGGAGAGAGAGGGTTGGTGAGAGAGAGAGAGAGGGTATCAGGAGAGGGAGAGAGAGAGAGAGAGAGGGAGAGAGGGGGTATCAGGAGAGGGAGAGAGAGGGGGGGAGAGAGAGAGTTGTAGTTTTATTAAGGTGAGCTTCTGTAACCTGCCTACCCTATTCCCTATAGTGTGCACTACTACCACCATATTCCCTATAGTGTGCACTACTAGCACCCTATTCCCTATAGTGTGCACTACTACCACCCTATTCCCTATAGTGTGCACTACTACCACCCTATTCCCTATAGTGTGCACTACTACCACCCTATTCCCTATAGTGTGCACTACTACCACCCTATTCCCTATAGTGTGCACTACTACCACCCTATTCCCTATAGCAGAGAGAGAGAGAGAGAGAGAGAGAGGTTGTGTCCAGTCTCAGCAAGCAGAGAGAGAGAGACAGCGTGAACGACAGACAGACAAGTTGTGTACAGTCTCAGCAAGCAGAGAGAGAGAGACAGTGTGAACGACAGACAGACAAGTTGTGTACAGTCTCCAGATGAAAAATGATGAGCCATATGCAGCCTGCTGCATATCCCCCTGCTTCCATGGAGAGGGAGTTAGGGAGCGATGGTGATGATGGAAGAGAGGAGAGGAGAGGAGAGGAGAGGAGAGGAGAGGAGAGGAGAGGAGAGGAGAGGGAGAGGAGAGGAGAGGAGAGGAGAGGGAGTTAGGGAGCGATGGTGATGATGGAAGAGAGGAGAGGAGAGGAGAGGGGGAGGGGGAGGGATGGTGATGAGGGAGGAGAGGAGAAGGAGGAGAGGAGAGGAGAGGAGAGGGGGAGGGATGGTGATGAGGGAGGAGAGGAGAAGGAGAGGAGAGGATAGGAGAGGAGAGGGAGTTAGGGAGCGATGGTGATGATGGAAGAGAGGAGAGGAGAGGAGAGGAGAGGAGAGGAGAGGAGAGGAGAGGAGAGGGGAGAGGGGGAGGGATGGTGATGAGGGAGGAGAGGAGAAGGAGGAGAGGAGAGGAGAGGAGAGGGGGAGGGATGGTGATGAGGGAGGAGAGGAGAAGGAGGAGAGGAGGGAGGGAGGGATGGTGATGGAGGGAGGAGAGGAGAAGGAGGAAAGGAGGGAGGGATGGTGATGATGGAAGAGAGGAGAGGAGAGGAGAGGAGAGGAGAGGAGAGGAGAGGAGAGGAGAGGAGAGGAGGGAGGGAGGGAGGGATGGTGATGGAGGGAGGAGAGGAGAGGAGAGGAGGGAGGGATGGTAATGGAGGGAGGGATGGTGATAGAGGGAGGAGAGGAGGGAGGGGGAGATGGTGATGGAGGGAGGAGAGGAGAGGAGGGAGGATGGTAATGGAGAGAGTAGAGGAGAGGTGGGAGGGATGGTGATGGAGGGAGGGAGGGGGAAGGTGTGGAAGCAGGCAGAGGAAAAGTGAGAATCCACATCGAATATGTTTCAGAATCAAGATGACCCACTTTCACAGGCAGACAGGGACTTGATTTGGTCCAGAATGAGAATAAACACTGGAAGTAGAATGATTCTGGAGTAAAGGATCTTCTCCTTCCTCCAACATCATTGTCCTTCCGTGCAGATTGAAAGTTGGACATCTTCCCTGCCATAGTCTCTGTGATATCTTCCCTGCTATAGTCTCTGTGATATCTTCCCTGTGATATCTTCCATGCCGTAGTCTCTGTGATATCTTCCCTGTGATATCTTCCCTGCTATAGTCTCTGTGATATCTTCCCTGCTATAGTCTCTGTGATGTAGTCTCTGTGATATCTTCCCCTCCATAGTCTCTGTGATATCTTCCCCTCCGTAGTCTCTGTGATATCTTCCCCTCCGTAGTCTCTGTGATATCTTCCCCTCCGTAGTCTCTGTGATATCTTCCCCTCCGTAGTCTCTGTGATATCTTCCCCTCCGTAGTCTCTGTGATATCTTCCCCTCCGTAGTCTCTGTGATATCTTCCCCTCCGTAGTCTCTGTGATATCTACCCTGCCGTAGTCTCTGTGATATATTCCCCTCCGTAGTCTCTGTGATATCTTCCCCTCCGTCCTCCGTAGTCTCTGTGATATCTACCCTGCCGTAGTCTCTGTGATATATTCCCTGCCATAGTCTCTGTGATATCTTCCCTGCCATAGTCTCTGTGATATCTTCCCCTCCGTAGTCTCTGTGATATCTTCCCCTCCATAGTCTCTGTGATATCTACCCTGCCATAGTCTCTGTGATATCTTCCCTGCCATAGTCTCTGTGATATCTTCCCTGCCATAGTCTCTGTGATATCTTCCCCTCCATAGTCTCTGTGATATCTACCCTGCCATAGTCTCTGTGATATCTTCCCCTCCGTAGTCTCTGTGATATCTTCCCTGCCATAGTCTCTGTGATATCTTCCCTGCCATAGTCTCTGTGATATCTTCCCCTCCATAGTCTCTGTGATATATTCCCCTCCGTAGTCTCTGTGATATCTTCCCCTCCGTAGTCTCTGTGATATCTACCCTGCCGTAGTCTCTGTGATATCTCCCCTGCCATAGTCTCTGTGATATCTTCCCTGCCATAGTCTCTGTGATATCTTCCCTGCCATAGTCTCTGTGATATCTTCCCTGCTATAGTCTCTGTGATATCTTCCCCTCCATAGTCTCTGTGATATCTTCCCCTCCATAGTCTCTGTGATATCTTCCCCTCCGTAGTCTCTGTGATATCTACCCTGTGATATCTTCCCTGCCATAGTCTCTGTGATATCTACCCTGTGATATCTTCCCCTCCGTAGTCTCTGTGATATCTTCCCCTCCGTAGTCTCTGTGATATCTTCCCCTCCATAGTCTCTGTGATATCTTCCCCTCCGTAGTCTCTGTGATATCTTCCCCTCCGTAGTCTCTGTGATATCTTCCCCTCCATAGTCTCTGTGATATCTCCCCCTCCGTAGTCTCTGTGATATCTTCCCCTCCGTAGTCTCTGTGATATCTCCCCATCCGTAGTCTCTGTGATATCTTCCCCTCCATAGTCTCTGTGATATCTACCCTGTGATATCTTCCCCTCCGTAGTCTCTGTGATATCTTCCCCTCCGTAGTCTCTGTGATATCTTCCCCTCCATAGTCTCTGTGATATCTTCCCCTCCGTAGTCTCTGTGATATCTTCCCCTCCGTAGTCTCTGTGATATCTTCCCCTCCATAGTCTCTGTGATATCTTCCCCTCCGTAGTCTCTGTGATATCTTCCCCTCCGTAGTCTCTGTGATATCTCCCCCTCCGTAGTCTCTGTGATATCTTCCCCTCCATAGTCTCTGTGATATCTACCCTGTGATATCTTCCCCTCTGTAGTCTCTGTGATATCTTCCCCTCCATAGTCTCTGTGATATCTACCCTGTGATATCTTCCCCTCCATAGTCTCTGTGATATCTACCCTGTGATATCTTCCCCTCCATAGTCTCTGTGATATCTTCCCCTCCGTAGTCTCTGTGATATCTACCCTGTGATATCTTCCCTCCATAGTCTCTGTGATATCTTCCCCTCCGTAGTCTCTGTGATATCTACCCTGTGATATCTTCCCCTCCATAGTCTCTGTGATATCTACCCTGTGATATCTTCCTCCATAGTCTCTGTGATATCTTCCCCTCCATAGTCTCTGTGATATCTACCCTGTGATATCTTCCTCCATAGTCTCTGTGATATCTTCCCCTCCATAGTCTCTGTGATATCTACCCTGTGATATCTTCCCCTCCATAGTCTCTGTGATATCTACCCTGTGATATCTTCCCCTCCATAGTCTCTGTGATATCTTCCCCTCCGTAGTCTCTGTGATATCTACCCTGTGATATCTTCCCCTCCATAGTCTCTGTGATATCTACCCTGTGATATCTTCCCCTCCATAGTCTCTGTGATATCTACCCTGTGATATCTTCCCCTCCATAGTCTCTGTGATATCTACCCTGTGATATCTTCCCCTCCATAGTCTCTGTGATATCTTCCCCTCCGTAGTCTCTGTGATATCTACCCTGTGATATCTTCCCCTCCATAGTCTCTGTGATATCTTCCCCTCCGTAGTCTCTGTGATATCTACCCTGTGATATCTTCCCCTCCATAGTCTCTGTGATATCTACCCTGTGATATCTTCCCCTCCATAGTCTCTGTGATATCTTCCCCTCCATAGTCTCTGTGATATCTACCCTGCCGTCGTCTCTGTGATGTTGAAGAAGGCTCCTTCCTGTAGCTCACAATATGAAGGATGAATACCACTATTGTCCTCTGGGCTGTGAAGAGACACAACAGTCATAAGCTATTGAGCTGTCACATTGTCATTTTCTGCCACATTTTGTGACATTCAAAATGTAAAATCTCAATGGGATATAAATAAACTTTAATTTACATATCCAGTGATATTTCAAGTCAGATGCAATACATCGATGGTATGATGGAGAATGTCAGAAGAGGATGTTAGAACAGAATGTCGGAACAGGATGTTGGAATGTCAGAACAGAATGTTGGCATGTCAGAACAGAATGTTGGAATGTCAGAACAGAATGTTAGAACAGAATGTCGGAACAGGATGTTGGAATGTCAGAACAGAATGTTGGCATGTCAGAACAGAATGTTGGAATGTCAGAACAGAATGTTAGAATGTCAAAACAGGACGTTGGAATGTCAGAACAGGATGTTGGAATGTCAGAACAGGATGTTAGAATGTCAGAACAGAATGTTGGAATGTCAGAACAGAATGTTAGAATGTCAAAACAGGACGTTGGAATGTCAGAACAAAATGTTGGAATGTCAGAACAGGACGTTGGAATGTCAGAACAGGATGATGGAATGTCAGAACAGGATGTTAGAATGTCAGAACAGAATGTTAGAATGTCAGAACTGAATGTTAGAATGTCAGAAGAGGATGTTGGAATGTCAGAACAGGAAGTTGGAATGTCAGAACATAATGTTAAAATGTCAGAACAGAATGTTAGAATGTCAGATCAGGATGTTGGAATGTCAGAACAGGATGTTGGAATGTCAGAACTGAATGTTAGAATGTCAGAACAGAATGTTAGAATGTCAGAACAGAATGTTAGAATGTCAGAACAGGATGTTGGAATGTCAGAACAGGATGTTGGAATGTCAGAACAGAATGTTAAAATGTCAGAACAGAATGTTAGAATGTCAGAACAGGATGTTGGAATGTCAGAACAGGATGTTGGAATGTCAGAACAGAATGTTAGTATGTCAGAACAGGATGTTGGAATGTCAGAACAGGATGTTGGAATGTCAGAACAGAATGTTAAAATGTCAGAACAGAATGTTAGAATGTCAGAACAGAATGTTAAAATGTCAGAACAGAATGTTAGAATGTCAGAACAGAATGTTGGAATGTCAGAACAGAATGTTAGTATGTCAGACCAGAATGTTAGAATGTCATAACAGAATGTTGGAATGTCAGAACAGAATGTTAGAATGTCAGAACAGAATGTTGGAATGTCAGAACATAATGTTTGAATGTCAGAACAGAATGTTAGAATGTCAGAACAGGACGTTGGAATGTCAGAACAGAATGTTGGAATGTCAGAACAGGACGTTGGAATGTCAGAACAGGATGTTGGAATGTCAGAACAGGATGTTAGAATGTCAGAACAGAATGTTAGAATGTCAGAACAGGACGTTGGAATGTCAGAACAGGATGTTGGAATTTCAGAACAGGATGTTAGAATGTCAGAACAGAATGTTAGAATGTCAGAACAGAATGTTAGAATGTCATAACAGAATGTTAGAATGTCAGAACAGGATGTTGGAATGTCAGAACAGAACATTGGAATATCAGAACATAATGTTGGAATGTCAGAACAGGACGTTGGAATGTCAGAACAGGTTGTTGGAATGTCAGAACAGGATGTTGGAATGTCAGAACAGGATGTTGGAATGTCAGAAGAGGATGTTAGAATGTCAGAACAGAATGTTAGAATGTCAGAACAGAATGTTAGAATGTCAGAACAGGATGTTAAAATGTCAGAACAGAATGTTAGAATGTCAGAACAGGATGTTGGAATGTCAGAACAGAACATTGGAATATCAGAACATAATGTTGGAATGTCAGAACAGGACGTTGGAATGTCAGAACAGGTTGTTGGAATGTCAGAACAGGATGTTGGAATGTCAGAACAGGATGTTGGAATGTCAGAAGAGGATGTTAGAATGTCAGAACAGAATGTTAGAATGTCAGAACAGAATGTTAGAATGGCAGAACAGGATGTTGGAATGTCAGAACAGGATGTTAGAATGTCAGAACAGAATGTTAGAATGTCAGAACAGGACGTTAGAATGTCAGAACAGGATGTTGGAATGTCAGAACAGGATGTTGGAATGTCAGAACAGAATGTTGGAATGTCAGAACAGAATGTTGGAATGTCAGAACAGAATGTTAAAATGTCAGAACAGGACGTTGGAATGTCAGAACAGGACGTTGGAATGTCAGAACAGGATGTTAGAATGTCAGAACAGAATGTTAGAATGTCAGAACAGAATGTTAAAATGTCAGAACAGAATGTTAGAATGTCAGAACAGAATGTTCGAATGTCAGAACAGGATGTTGGAATGTCAGAACAGGACGTTGGAATGTCACAACAGGATGTTGGAATGTCAGAACAGAATGTTGGAATGTCAGAACAGGATGTTAGAATGTCAGAACAGGATGTTGAAATGTCAGAACAGGACGTTAGAATGTCAGAACAGGATGTTGGAATGTCAGAACAGAATGTTAAAATGTCAGAACAGAATGTTAGAATGTCAGAACAGAATGTTAGAATGTCAGAACAGGATGTTGGAATGTCAGAACAGGACGTTGGAATGTCAGAACAGGACGTTGGAATGTCACAACAGGATGTTGGAATGTCAGAACAGGACGTTGGAATGTCAGAACAGGACGTTAGAATGTCAGAACAGGACGTTAGAATGTCAGAACAGGACGTTGGAATGTCACAACAGGATGTTGGAATGTCAGAACAGGACGTTGGAATGTCAGAACAGAATGTTGGAATGTCAGAACAGGATGTTAGAATGTCAGAACAGAATGTTAGAATGTCAGAACAGGACGTTGGAATGTCACAACAGGATGTTGGAATGTCAGAACAGGACGTTAGAATGTCAGAACAGGACGTTAGAATGTCAGAACAGGACGTTGGAATGTCAGAACAGGACGTTAGAATGTCAGAACAGGATGTTAGAATGTCAGAACAGAATGTTAGAATGTCAGAACAGGACGTTAGAATGTCAGAACAGGATGTTGGAATGTCAGAACAGGATGTTGGAATGTCAGAACAGAATGTTGGAATGTCAGAACATAATGTTGGAATGTCAGAACAGAATGTTAAAATGTCAGAACAGGACGTTGGAATGTCAGAACAGGACGTTGGAATGTCAGAACAGGATGTTAGAATGTCAGAACAGAATGTTAGAATGTCAGAACAGAATGTTAAAATGTCAGAACAGAATGTTAGAATGTCAGAACAGGACGTTGGAATGTCAGAACAGGACGTTGGAATGTCAGAACAGGATGTTAGAATGTCAGAACATAATGTTGGAATGTCCTAGAAAGGAGGGCCAGCATGATACCAGTATCGAGGCAAAGGAAACGAAACACGACACAGACTTTACACCTTTAGGAAAAGAGCCCTAATGTTGGAAACAAACATCATTATGGTGTCATCCAGACATGTATTTTACAAAATATAGCACAGGAGGTTATCAGCCAAAGGTCTGCCTCGCGTTGTCATTTTAGCCATGGACAAATAGTGCAATCCTGGGAGTATCCCGTCACTACTAAAGAAGGAAGGGTGTAGGGTGTAATGTACTACTGGGGATACAGCCTAAAGAAACTGGAGGAAGGGTGTAGGGTGTAATGTACTACTGGGGATACAGCCTAAAGAAACTGGAGGAAGGGTGTAGGGTGTAATGTACTACTGGGGATACAGCCTAAAGAAACTGGAGGAAGGGTGTAGGGTGTAATGTACTACTGGGGATACAGCCTAAAGAAACTGGAGGAAGGGTGTAGGGTGTAATGTACTACTGGGGATACTGCCTAAAGAAACTGGAGGAAGGGTGTAGGGTGTAATGTACTACTGGGGATACAGCCTAAAGAAACTGAAGGAAGGGTGTAGGGTGTAATGTACTACTGGGGATACAGCCTAAAGAAACTGGAGGAAGGGTGTAGGGTGTAATGTACTACTGGGGATACAGCCTAAAGAAACTGGAGGAAGGGTGTAGGGTGTAATGTACTACTGGGGATACAGCCTAAAGAAACTGGAGGAAGGGTGTAGGGTGTAATGTACTACTGGGGATACTGCCTAAAGAAACTGGAGGAAGGGTTTAGGGTGTAATGTACTACTGGGGATACAGGCTAAAGAAACTGGAGGAAGGGTGTAGGGTGTAATGTACTACTGGGGATACAGCCTAAAGAAACTGGAGGAAGGGTGTAGGGTGTAATGTACTACTGGGGATACAGCCTAAAGAAACTGGAGGAAGGGTGTAGGGTGTAATGTACTACTGGGGATACAGCCTAAAGAAACTGGAGGAAGGGTGTAGGGTGTAATGTACTACTGGGGATACAGGCTAAAGAAACTGGAGGAAGGGTGTAGGGTGTAATGTACTACTGGGGATACAGCCTAAAGAAACTGGAGGAAGGGTGTAGGGTGTAATGTACTACTGGGGATATAGCCTAAAGAAACTGGAGGAAGGGTGTAGGGTGTAATGTACTACTGGGGATACAGCCTAAAGAAACTGGAGGAAGGGTGTAGGGTGTAATGTACTACTGGGGATACAGCCTAAAGAAACTGGAGGAAGGGTGTAGGGTGTAATGTACTACTGGGGATACAGCCTAAGGAAACTGGAGGAAGGGTGTAGGGTGTAATGTACTACTGGGGATACAGCCTAAAGAAACTGGAGGAAGGGTGTAGGGTGTAATGTACTACTGGGGATACAGCCTAAAGAAACTGGAGGAAGGGTGTAGGGTGTAATGTACTACCGGGGATACAGCCTAAAGAAACTGGAGGAAGGGTGTAGGGTGTAATGTACTACTGGGATACACCCTAAAGAAACTGGAGGAAGGGTGTAGGGTGTAATGTACTACCGGGGATACAGCCTAAAAAAACTGGAGGAAGGGTGTAGGGTGTAATGTACTACTGGGATACAGCCTAAAGAAACTGGAGGAAGGGTGTAGGGTGTAATGTACTACTAGGGATACACCCTAAAGATACTGGAGGAAGGGTGTAGGGTGTAATGTACTACTGGGGATACAGCCTAAAGAAACTGGAGGAAGGGTGTAGGGTGTAATGTACTACCGGGGATACAGCCTAAAGAAACTGGAGGAAGGGTGTAGGGTGTAATGTACTACTGGGATACAGCCTAAAGAAACAGGAGGAAGGGTGTAGGGTGTAATGTACTACTAGGGATACACCCTAAAGATACTGGAGGAAGGGTGTAGGGTGTAATGTACTACTGGGGATACAGCCTAAAGAAACTGGAGGAAGGGTGTAGGGTGTAATGTACTACTAGGGATACACCCTAAAGATACTGGAGGAAGGGTGTAGGGTGTAATGTACTACTGGGGATACAGCCTAAAGAAACTGGAGGAAGGGTGCAGGGTGTAATGTACTACTGGGGATACAGCCTAAAGAAACTGGAGGAAGGGTGTAGGGTGTAATGTACTACTGGGGATACACCCTAAAAATACTGGAGGAAGGGTGTAGGGTGTAATGTACTACTGGGGATACAGCCTAAAGAAACTGGAGGAAGGGTGTAGGGTGTAATGTACTACTGGGGATATAGCCTAAAGAAACTGGAGGAAGGGTGTAGGGTGTAATGTACTACTGGGGATACAGCCTAAAGAAACTGGAGGAAGGGTGTAGGGTGTAATGTACTACTGGGGATACACGCTAAAAATACTGGAGGAAGGGTGTAGGGTGTAATGTACTACTGGGGATACAGCCTAAAGAAACTGGAGGAAGGGTGTAGGGTGTAATGTACTACTGGGATACAGCCTAAAGAAACTGGAGGAAGGGTGTAGGGTGTAATGTACTACTGGGGATACAGGCTAAAGAAACTGGAGGAAGGGTGTAGGGTGTAATGTACTACTGGGGATACAGCCTAAAGAAACTGGAGGAAGGGTGTAGGGTGTAATGTACTACTGGGGATACAGCCTAAAGAAACTGGAGGAAGGGTGTAGGGTGTAATGTACTACTGGGGATACAGCCTAAAGAAACTGGAGGAAGGGTGTAGGGTGTAATGTACTACTGGGGATACACCCTAAAGAAACAGTGTGTTCTCTTTCTCTGTCTCTTAACCCCTCCAGCGTTTAATTACCACAATAAAGAGAGAGGTGGAAATTCCTGCGTTCACTATTGGATCATGAGGAGAGCACTATGTAAGTAGTGTTGGGTGACGGCAATTTAACCTCTTGGAACTAAAACCCGTTTCTTTGTCAGAGGAGTAGTGGTTGGCAGCAGGGGATTTTTCAAGTGTTTCACTGTTCGTGGCGTAGGGGTGTTTGCCGTCTATGAAGTACCTGCACACACACACACACACCACACACACACACACACACACACGCGGGTACGACTGCGAGGTGAGAGATGGTGGCAGGAGGACGTCTTACCTCAACCGCCAGGGTAGCCTAGTGGTTAGAGTGTAGAGGTGGCAGGTAGCCTAGTGGTTAGAGTGTAGAGGTGGCAGGTAGCCTAGTGGTTAGAGTGTAGAGGTGGTAGGGTAGCCTAGTGGTTAGAGTGTAGAGGCGGCAGGGTAGCCTAGTGGTTACAGTGTAGAGGTGGCAGGTAGCCTAGTGGTTAGAGTGTAGAGGTGTCAGGTAGTCTAGTGGTTAGAGGTGGTAGTGTAGCCTAGTGGTTAGAGTGTAGAGGTGGCAGGTAGCCTAGTGGTTAGAGTGTAGAGGTGGCAGGTAGCCTAGTGGTTAGAGTGTAGAGGTGGCAGGTAGCCTAGTGGTTAGAGTGTAGGGGTGGCAGGTAGCCTAGTGGTTAGAGTGTAGAGGTGGCAGGTAGCCTAGTGGTTAGAGTGTAGGGGTGGCAGGTAGCCTAGTGGTTAGAGTGTAGAGGTGGCAGGTAGCCTAGTGGTTAGAGTGTAGAGGTGGCAGGTAGCCTAGTGGTTAGAGTGTAGAGGTGGCAGGTAGCCTAGTGGTTAGAGTGTAGGGGTGGCAGGTAGCCTAGTGGTTAGAGTGTAGAGGTGGCAGGTAGCCTAGTGGTTAGAGTGTAGGGGTGGCAGGTAGCCTAGTGGTTAGAGTGTAGAGGTGGCAGGTAGCCTAGTGGTTAGAGTGTAGAGGTGGCAGGTAGCCTAGTGGTTAGAGTGTAGAGGTGGCAGGTAGCCTAGTGGTTAGAGTGTAGAGGTGTTAGGTAGCCTAGTGGTTAGAGTGTAGAGGTGGCAGGTAGCCTAGTGGTTAGAGTGTAGAGGTGGCAGGTAGCCTAGTGGTTAGAGTGTAGAGGTGGTAGGTAGCCTAGTGGTTAGAGTGTAGAGGTGGCAGGTAGCCTAGTGGTTAGAGTGTAGAGGTGGCAGGTAGCCTAGTGGTTAGAGTGTAGAGGTGGCAGGTAGCCTAGTGGTTAGAGTGTAGAGGTGGTAGGGTAGCCTAGTGGTTAGAGTGTAGAGGTGGCAGGGTAGCCTAGTGGTTAGAGTGTAGAGGTGGCAGGTAGCCTAGTGGTTAGAGTGTAGAGGTGGCAGGTAGCCTAGTGGTTAGAGTGTAGAGGTGGCAGGGTAGCCTAGTGGTTAGAGTGTAGAGGTGGCAGGGTAGCCTAGTGGTTAGAGTGTAGAGGTGGCAGGTAACCTAGTGGTTAGAGTGTAGAGGTGGCAGGTAACCTAGTGGTTAGAGTGTAGAGGAGGCAGGTAGCCTAGTGGTTAGAGTGTAGAGGTGGCAGGTAGCCTAGTGGTTAGAGTGTAGAGGTTGCAGGTAGCCTAGTGGTTAGAGTGTAGAGGTGGCAGGTAGCCTAGTGGTTAGAGTGTAGAGGTGGTAGGGTAGCCTAGTGGTTAGAGTGTAGAGGTGGCAGGTAGCCTAGTGGTTAGAGTGTAGAGGTGGTAGGTAGCCTAGTGGTTAGAGTGTAGAGGTGGCAGGTAGTCTAGTGGTTAGAGTGTAGAGGCGGCAGGGTAGCCTAGTGGTTAGAGTGTAGAGGCGGCAGGGTAGCCTAGTGGTTAGAGTGTAGAGGCGGCAGGGTAGCCTAGTGGTTAGAGTGTAGAGGTGGCAGGGTAGCCTAGTGGTTAGAGTGTAGAGGTGGTAGGGTAGCCTAGTGGTTAGAGTGTAGAGGTGGCAGGGTAGCCTAGTGGTTAGAGTGTAGAGTTGGCAGGGTAGCCTAGTGGTTAGAGTGTAGAG
Source organism: Oncorhynchus masou masou (assembly GCF_036934945.1). Lineage (NCBI taxonomy): Eukaryota > Metazoa > Chordata > Actinopteri > Salmoniformes > Salmonidae > Oncorhynchus > Oncorhynchus masou. Next base: position 32,411 of record NW_027007453.1, on the reverse strand, counting down.
GTGTCAGGGTAGCCTAGTGGTTAGAGTGTAGAGTTGGTAGGGTAGCCTAGTGGTTAGAGTGTAGAGTTGGCAGGGTAGCCTAGTGGTTAGAGTGTAGAGGTGTCAGGGTAGCCTAGTGGTTAGAGTGTAGAGTTGGTAGGGTAGCCTAGTGGTTAGAGTGTAGAGTTGGCAGGGTAGCCTAGTGGTTAGAGTGTAGAGGTGGCAGGGTAGCCTAGTGGTTAGAGTGTAGAGGTGGTAGGGTAGCCTAGTGGTTAGAGTGTAGAGGTGGCAGGTAGCCTAGTGGTTAGAGTGTAGAGGTTGCAGGTAGCCTAGTGGTTAGAGTGTAGAGGTGGCAGGTAGCCTAGTGGTTAGAATGTAGAGGTGGTAGGGTAGCCTAGTGGTTAGAGTGTAGAGGTGGCAGGTAGTCTAGTGGTTAGAGTGTAGAGGCGGCAGGGTAGCCTAGTGGTTAGAGTGTAGAGGCGGCAGGGTAGCCTAGTGGTTAGAGTGTAGAGGCGGCAGGGTAGCCTAGTGGTTAGAGTGTAGAGGTGGCAGGGTAGCCTAGTGGTTAGAGTGTAGAGGTGGTAGGGTAGCATAGTGGTTAGAGTGTAGAGGTGGCAGGTAGCCTAGTGGTTAGAGTGTAGAGGAGGCAGGTAGCCTAGTGGTTAGAGTGTAGAGGTGGCAGGGTAGCCTAGTGGTTAGAGTGTAGAGGTGGCAGGGTAGCCTAGTGGTTAGAGTGTAGAGGTGGCAGGGTAGCCTAGTGGTTAGAGTGTAGAGGTGGTAGGTAGCCTAGTGGTTAGAGTGTAGAGGAGGCAGGTAGCCTAGTGGTTAGAGTGTAGAGGTGGCAGGTAGCCTAGTGGTTAGAGTGTAGAGGTGGCAGGTAGCCTAGTGGTTAGAGTGTAGAGGTGGAAGTTCAAACCAGTTAACTTCCTGTTCCTAGGCTGTCATTGTAAATACGAATTAGTTCTTAATAACGGGCCAAACCACAGCCCTCCATTTTTCCAATGCCAAATGAAACAGCCCAGCTGACAACAAATGTTTTCACAACTTTAGAGAACGTTCCCTTAAGAGTTTCGTTAGGTCATTTAGCTACGTTTTCCAAGAGACCGTTCCCGTAATGTCAAACAGAACTTACTTACATGAATATTCCAGTTTTCTGTGGGTTAGGAGAATCTTCCATCAACGTCCCACCAAACATACTCAGTACGCGGTTACAAAGTTCTCAGACTATATCGTAGTCATGTTCTAGACACTTCATGAGAACATTGCATGAGCGTTATTTTCCCTCTATCCTCTCTCCCTCTATCCTCTCTCCCTCTATCCTCTCTCCCTCTATCCTCTCTCCCTCTATCCTCTCTCCCTCTATCCTCTCTCCCTCTATCCCCTCTTTCTCTCCCTCTATCCTCTCTCCCTCTACCCCCTCTTTCTCTCCCTCTATCCTCTCTCCCTCTATTCTCTCTCCCTCTATCCCCTCTTTCTCTCCCTCTATCCTCTCTCCCTCTACCCCCTCTTTCTCTCCCTCTATCCTCTCTCCCTCTATTCTCTCTCCCTCTATCCCATCTTTCTCTCCCTCTATCCTCTCTCCCTCTATCCTCTCTCCCTCTATCCCCTCTTTCTCTCCCTCTATCCTCTCTCCCTCTATCCTCTCTCCCTCTATCCTCTCTCCCTCTATCCTCTCTCCCTCTATCCTCTCTTTCTCTCCCTCTATCCTCTCTCCCTCTATCCTCTCTTTCTCTCCCTCTATCCTCTCTCCCTCTATCCTCTCTCCCTCTATCCTCTCTCCCTCTATCCTCTCTCCCTCTATCCTCTCTCCCTCTATCCTCTCTCCCTCTATCCTCTCTCCCTCTATCCTCTCTCCCTCTATCCTCTCTCCCTCTATCCCCTCTTTCTCTCCCTCTATCCTCTCTCCCTCTACCCCCTCTTTCTCTCCCTCTATCCTCTCTCCCTCTATTCTCTCTCCCTCTATCCCCTCTTTCTCTCCCTCTATCCTCTCTCCCTCTACCCCCTCTTTCTCTCTCTCTATCCTCTCTCCCTCTATCCTCTCTCCCTCTATCCCCTCTTTCTCTCTCTCTATCCTCTCTCCCTCTATCCTCTCTCCCTCTATCCTCTCTCCCTCTATCCTCTCTCCCTCTACCCCCTCTTTCTCTCTCTCTATCCTCTCTCCCTCTATCCTCTCTCCCTATATCCCCTCTTTCTCTCCCTCTGTCTTCTCTCCATCTGTTCTCTCTCCCTCTATCCTCTCTCCCTCTATCCCCTCTTTCTCTATCCTCTCTCCCTCTATTCTCTCTCCCTCTATCCTCTCTCCCTCTATCCTCACTCCCTCAATCCTCTCTCCCTCTATCCTCACTCCCTCTATCCTCTCTCCCTGTATCCTCTCTCCTCTATCCTCTCTTTCTCTCCCTCTATCCTATCTCTCTCTCTCTCTCTATCCTCTCTCCCTCTATCCTCTCTCTCTCTATCCTCTCTCTCTGTCCTCTCTCCCTCTGTCCTCTCTCCCTCTGTCCCCTCTTTTTCTCCCTCTATCCCCTCTTTCTCTCCCTCTGTCCTCTCTCACCTCTGTCCTCTCTCCCTCTGTCCCCTCTTTCTCTGTCCTCTCTCCCTCTATCCCCTCTTTCTCTCCCTCTATCCTCTCTCCCTCTATCCTCTCTCCCTCTATCCTCTCTCCCTCTATCCTCTCTCCCTCTATCCTCTCTTTCTCTCCCTCTATCCTCTCTCCCTCTATCCTCACTCCCTCAATCCTCTCTCCCTCTATCCTCACTCCCTCTATCCTCTCTCCCTGTATCCTCTCTCCTCTATCCTCTCTTTCTCTCCCTCTATCCTCTCTCCCTCTATCCTCTCTTTCTCTCCCTCTATCCTCTCTCCCTCTATCCTCACTCCCTCAATCCTCTCTCCCTCTATCCTCACTCCCTCTATCCTCTCTCCCTCTATCCTCTCTTTCTCTCCCTCTATCCTCACTCCCTCTATCTTCTCTCCCTGTATCCTCTCTCCTCTATCCTCTCTTTCTCACCCTCTATCCTATCTCTCTCTCTCTCTCTATCCTCTCTCCCTCTATCCTCTCTCTCTCTATCCTCTCTCTCTATCCTCTCTCCCTCGATCCTCTCTCCCTCTGTCCTCTCTCCCTCTGTCCCCTCTTTTTCTCCCTCTATCCCCTCTTTCTCTCCCTCTGTCCTCTCTCACCTCTGTCCTCTCTCCCTCTGTCCCCTCTTTCTCTGTCCTCTCTCCCTCTGTCCCCTCTTTTTCTCCCTCTATCCCCTCTTTCTCTCCCTCTATCCTCTCTCCCTCTATTCTCTCTCCCTCTATCCCCTCTTTCTCTCCCTCTATCCTCTCTCCCTCTATTCTCTCTCCCTCTATCCTCTCTTTCTCTCCCTCTATCCTCTCTCCCTCTATCCTCTCTCCCTCTATCCTCTCTCCCTCTATCCTCTCTCTCTCTCTCCTCTATCCTCTCTCGCTCTCTCTATCTCTCCCTCTATCCTCTCTCCCTCTATTCTCTCTCCCTCTATCCTCTCTTTCTCTCCCTCTATTCTCTCTCCCTCTATTCTCTCTCCCTCTATCCCCTCTTTCTCTCCATCTATCCTCTCTCCCTCTATCCTCTCTCCCTCTATCCTCTCTCCTCTCCCTCTATCCTCTCTCTCTCTCTCCTCTATCCTCTCTCGCTCTCTCTATCTCTCCCTCTATCCTCTCCTACTCCCCCTCTATCCTCTCTCTGTGTACAAACATTTCGCTACACCCGCAATAGCATCTGCTAAATATGTGTATGCAAATACAATTCGATTTGAGGGCTGAATTATTGATGAACGCAGAGCTAAATGAGAAATCAGAGAGGAGAGGGACTACAGTAGTGGACTGGCTGAAGGTCAGAGAGGGACTACAGTAGTGGACTGGCTGAAGGTCAGAGAGGGACTACAGTAGTGGACTGACTGAAGGTCAGAGAGGGACTACAGTAGTGGACTGGCTGAAGGTCAGAGAGGGACTACAGTAGTGGACTGGCAGAAGGTCAGAGAGGGACTACAGTAGTGGACTGGCTGAAGGTCAGAGAGGGACTACAGTAGTGGACTGGCTGAAGGTCAGAGAGGGACTACAGTAGTGGACTGGCTGAAGGTCAGAGAGGGACTACAGTAGTGGACTGGCTGAAGGTCAGAGAGGGACTACAGTAGTGGACTGGCTGAAGGTCAGAGAGGGACTACAGTAGTGGACTGGCTGAAGGTCAGAGAGGGACTACAGTAGTGGACTGGCTGAAGGTCAGAGAGGGACTACAGTAGTGGACTGGCTGAAGGTCAGAGAGGGACTACAGTAGTGGACTGGCTGAAGGTCAGAGAGGGACTACAGTAGTGGACTGGCTGAAGACGAGCTTTGCCTCCCCTCTCCATATGAGACGGGATAGAGTTTGTCCAGCTAATCAACTTCCTTTTCCCTCTCCTGGAGTCTGGAGCTGGGCTTCAGCCAGGGTTAAACAGGTGCTCTGTGGGAAAGAAAACTTCATCAGCGTCCACTACTGATGACCTCACTACTGCCACCTGCTGTCACTGTTCTTATCATCTGAAGAGAGAAACATTTCTTATGTGGCCCAGTAAATGTGTTCTGAATTAGTGGGTTTGGTAGAAGTTCACCAATGTATGGTTGGCAGCTGGCCAAACGAGGAACCTGATTTGTGATATGTAGCCATGTAGAATAGACCTCGTCTGTACTATGTAGGCGGTTGAGAGAATCACAGAGAACCCAGCCACTGATCTGATCCTCGCCTGTTTTTCTCAGAAGGGAGGGAGGGAGGGAGGCAGTTCTTCTTCTGTTTACTTCTTCTCTCTCTCGGTTCCCGTTTCCAGTCGGATGGTCAGAGATCTTCTGTCTGGTATCCTTGGTATTGTTGTTGCAAAATACTTGTTGTCAATCATTTACAGTTTGTGGCAACCCTAGATAGAATAAAGGCCTTTTGAGACATTTGCCTAAATAGATGAGCAAACCAGAGAGAGAGATTACAGTGAACTCATCTAACCGATGGAGTCTTCAGCGGAGAGGAGAGGAGAGGAGAGGAGAGGAGAGGAGAGGAGAGGAGAGGAGAGGAGAGGAGAGGAGAGGAGAGGAGAGGAGAGGAGAGGAGAGGGAGGAAGGAAGGAGAGGGTGGGGAGGAGGAGGAGGAAGGAGAGGGAGGGGGAGGAAAAGGAGGCGAGGGGTGGAGAGGAAGGAGGAGGAGAGGGAGGTGGGTGGGAGGAGAGGGAGGAAGGAAGGAGAGGAGAGGGGAGTAGAGGGAGGTGGGTGGGTAGGAGGAAGGAGGAGGAGAGGGGAGTAGAGGGAGGTGAGTGGGAGGAGAGGGAGGTGGGTGGGAGGAGAGAGAGGAGAGGGGAGTAGATGGAGGTGAGTGGGAGGAGAGGGTGGGAGGAGAGAGAGGAGAGGGGAGTAGATGGAGGTGAGTGAGAGGAGAGAGAGGGAGGGAGGATAGTGTGGAAGATAGATAAGGAAAGGAGAAGGATGTATGGATGAGAATCGGGGGATGATCAGGGCGCATGACATCATCCCTGACCTCATTAAGGTCCTCTCTTCCTGCCATATCTTCCTGTATGCCAGCACCGTTTACTCACTTCCTGTGTGTGTGTGACATTGCCAGAGCAGCACCACCTCTTTATGTGATCAGTGACACACTCCCCTTAGACTGTGGGCCGGTCCCCTCTCCTTAGACTGTGGGCCGGTCCCCTCTCCTTAGACTGTGGGCCAGTCCCCTCTCCTTAGACTGTGGGCCGGTCCCCTCTCCTTTGACTGTGGGCCGGTCCCCTCTCCTTAGACTGTGGGCCGGTCTCCTCTCCTTAGACTGTGGGCCGGTCTCCTCTCCTTAGACTGTGGGCCGGTCTCCTCTCCTTAGACTGTGGGCCGGTCCCCTCTCCTTAGACTGTGGGCGGTCTCCTCTCCTTAGACTGTGGGCCGGTCTCCTCTCCTTAGACTGTGGGCGGTCTCCTCTCCTTCCCCTCCCTTAGACTGTGGGCCGGTCCCCTCTCCTTAGACTGTGGGCCGGTCTCCTCTCCTTAGACTGTGGGCGGTCTCCTCTCCTTTGACTGTGGGCCGGTCCCTCTCCTTAGACTGTGGGCGGTCTCCTCTCCTTAGACTGTGGGCCGGTCCCTCTCCTTTGACTGTGGGCGGTCCCCTCTCCTTAGACTGTGGGCGGTCCCTCTCCTTAGACTGTGGGCGGTCCCCTCTCCTTTGACTGTGGGCCGGTCCCCTCTCCTTTGACTGTGGGCGGTCCCCTCTCCTTAGACTGTGGGCCGGTCCCCTCTCCTTAGACTGTGGGCCGGTCCCCTCTCCTTAGACTGTGGGCCGGTCCCCTCTCCTTTGACTGTGGGCCGGTCTCCTCTCCTTAGACTGTGGGCCGGTCTCCTCTCCTTTGACTGTGGGCCGGTCTCCTCTCCTTTGACTGTGGGCCGGTCTCCTCTCCTTAGACTGTGGGCCGGTCCCTCTCCTTAGACTGTGGGCCGGTCCCCTCTCCTTAGACTGTGGGCCGGTCTCCTCTCCTTTGACTGTGGGCGGTCCCTCTCCTTAGACTGTGGGCCGGTCCCCTCTCCTTAGACTGTGGGCGGTCCCCTCTCCTTAGACTGTGGGCCGGTCCCCTCTCCTTAGACTGTGGGCGGTCCCTCTCCTTAGACTGTGGGCCGGTCCCCTCTCCTTAGACTGTGGGCCGGTCCCCTCTCCTTAGACTGTGGGCCCCTCCCCTCTCCTTAGACTGTGGGCCGGTCCCTCTCCTTAGACTGTGGGCGGTCCCCTCTCCTTAGACTGTGGGCGGTCCCCTCTCCTTAGACTGTGGGCCGGTCCCCTCTCCTTAGACTGTGGGCGGTCCCCTCTCCTTAGACTGTGTCCCCTCTCCTTAGACTGTGGGCCGGTCTCCTCTCCTTTGACTGTGGGCCGGTCTCCTCTCCTTAGACTGTGGGCCGGTCCCCTCTCCTTTGACTGTGGGCGGTCTCCTCTCCTTAGACTGTGGGCCGGTCTCCTCTCCTTTGACTGTGGGCCGGTCCCCTCTCCTTAGACTGTGGGCCGGTCTCCTCTCCTTAGACTGTGGGCCGGTCCCCTCTCCTTTGACTGTGGGCCGGTCTCCTCTCCTTTGACTGTGGGCGGTCTCCTCTCCTTTGACTGTGGGCCGGTCCCCTCTCCTTAGACTGTGGGCCGGTCTCCTCTCCTTAGACTGTGGGCCGGTCTCCTCTCCTTTGACTGTGGGCCGGTCTCCTCTCCTTAGACTGTGGGCCGGTCTCCTCTCCTTAGACTGTGGGCCGGTCCCCTCTCCTTTGACTGTGGGCCGGTCCCCTCTCCTTTGACTGTGGGCCGGTCCCCTCTCCTTAGACTGTGGGCCGGTCCCCTCTCCTTAGACTGTGGGCCGGTCCCCTCTCCTTAGACTGTGGGCCGGTCTCCTCTCCTTAGACTGTGGGCGGTCCCCTCTCCTTAGACTGTGGGCCGGTCTCCTCTCCTTAGACTGTGGGCGGTCCCCTCTCCTTAGACTGTGGGCCGGTCCCCTCTCCTTTGACTGTGGGCCGGTCTCCTCTCCTTAGACTGTGGGCGGTCTCCTCTCCTTAGACTGTGGGCCGGTCTCCTCTCCTTAGACTGTGGGCCGGTCCCCTCTCCTTAGACTGTGGGCCGGTCCCCTCTCCTTAGACTGTGGGCCGGTCCCCTCTCCTTAGACTGTGGGCCGGTCTCCTCTCCTTTGACTGTGGGCCGGTCCCCTCTCCTTAGACTGTGGGCCGGTCTCCTCTCCTTAGACTGTGGGCCGGTCCCCTCTCCTTAGACTGTGGGCCGGTCCCCTCTCCTTAGACTGTGGGCGGTCCCCTCTCCTTAGACTGTGGGCCGGTCTCCTCTCCTTTGACTGTGGGCCGGTCTCCTCTCCTTAGACTGTGGGCGGTCCCCTCTCCTTTGACTGTGGGCCGGTCCCCTCTCCTTTGACTGTGGGCGGTCCCCTCTCCTTAGACTGTGGGCCGGTCTCCTCTCCTTTGACTGTGGGCGGTCTCCTCTCCTTAGACTGTGGGCCGGTCTCCTCTCCTTTGACTGTGGGCCGGTCCCCTCTCCTTAGACTGTGGGCCGGTCTCCTCTCCTTAGACTGTGGGCCGGTCCCCTCTCCTTAGACTGTGGGCCGGTCCCCTCTCCTTTGACTGTGGGCCGGTCCCCTCTCCTTAGACTGTGGGCTGAGATGGGGAGAGAGAGGGGAGAAAGAGGGGAAGAGATGGAGAGAGAGGGGAAGAGATGGGGAGAGAGAGGGGAAGAGATGAGGAGAGAGAGGGGAAGAGATGGAGAGGGGAAGAGAGGGAGAGAGAGAGAGGGGAGGAGATGGAGAGGGGACGATATGGAGAGAGAGAGAGAGGGGAAGAGATCGGGAGAAAGAGGGGAAGAGATGGAGAGAGAGAGGGGAAGAGATGGAGAGAGAGAGGGGAATGGATGGAGAGAGAGAGAGGGGAAGAGATGGAGAGAGAGGGGGGGAGAGAGAGGGGGGGGAGAGAGAGGGGAAGAGATGGGGAGAGAGAGGGAAGAGATGGGGAGAGAGAGGGGAAGAGATGTGGAGAGATAGAGGGGAAGAGATGGGGAGAGAGAGGGGGAAGAGATGGAGAGAGAGAGGGGAAGAAATGGGGAGAGATGGAGAGAGGGGAAGAGATGGGGAGAGAGAGGGGAAGAGATGGGGAGAGAGAGGGGAAGAGATGGAGAGAGAGAGGGGAAGAAATGGGGAGAGATGGAGAGAGGGGAAGAGATGGGGAGAGAGAGGGGAAGAGATGTGGAGAGAGAGGGGAAGAGATGGAGAGAGAGATGGGAAGAGATGGGGAGAGATAGAGGGGAAGAGATGGGGAGAGATGGAGAGAGAGAGGGGAAGAAATGGGGAGAGAGGGGAAGAGATGGAGAGAGAGAGGGGAAGAGATGGGGAGAGAGGGGAAGAGATGGGGAGAGAGAGGAGAAGAGATGGAGAGAGAGAGGGGAAGAGATGGGGAGAGAAGGGAAGAGATGGAGAGAGAGAGGGGAAGAGATGGGGAGAGAGGGGAAGAGATGGAGAGAGAGAGGGGAAGAGATGGGGAGAGAGGGGAAGAGATGGGGAGAGAGAGGAGAAGAGATGGAGAGAGAGAGGGGAAGAGATGGGGAGAGAAGGGAAGAGATGGAGAGAGAGAGAGGGGAAGAGATGGAGAGAGAGAAGGGAAGAGATGGAGAGAGAGAGAGGGGAAGAGATGGAGAGAGAAGGGAAGAGATGGAGAGTGGATGTGTGTTTTGGTATGAAAGTGGATGTGTGTTTTGGTGTGGATGTGTGTTTTTTGGTGTGGATGTGTGTTTTGGTGTGGATGTGTGTTTTGGTGTGGATGTGTGTTTTGCGCTCTACCTACAGTAAACTACCCTCACTGTTATTGGGACATGGGACGTGCAGGCTCGTGGTAGTTGAATCGGTGCTAAGCTATGAATTAAGGGTAATATAGTCTTATGTTGATCTGACCTGGACAAACTCTGACAACAGTATTGCACAGTAAGTAGTAAGCTTGAATATGCCACACACACACACACACACACACACACACACACACACACACACACTATCACAGTATTCTCATAGCTGTGTTTCTATTTGTCCTGCGCCAGCTTGGCGAAGGGACAGAAATGTTTATTTGTTATGAATTCCTGTTTCTAATGGGCCTGTGTGTGTTTTACACGTCACAATAATATCCATTAAGGAGGAAGACGGGAGGCCCCTCTAACCTCTCTGTCTGTCGCTTGGATTTCTGCTGCCTTGATTTTTCAATTAGCCTGACGTGATGTGTCTTCTAGCACAACTCCCTCTGCTGTGTGTGTGTGTGTGTGTGTGTGTGTGTGTGTGTGCGTGCGTGCGTGCGTGCGTGCGTGCGTCTGCTAAATGACTCACTACTGTAGTGTCTCTGGATCAGAGAGTCTGCTAAATGACTCACTACTGTAGTGTCTCTGGATCAGAGAGTCTGTTAAATGACTCACTACTGTAAGTGACTCCGGATCAGGGAGTCTGTTAAATGACTCACTACTGTAAGTGTCTCTGGATCAGAGAGTCTGTTAAATGACTCACTACTGTAGTGACTCTGGATCAGAGAGTCTGCTAAATGACTCACTACTGTAAGTACCTCTGGATCAGAGAGTCTGTTAAATGACTCACTACTGTAAGTGACTCTGGATCAGAGAGTCTGTTAAATGACTCACTACTGTAAGTGTCTCTGGATCAGAGAGTCTGTTAAATGACTCACTACTGTAGTGACTCTGGATCAGAGAGTCTGCTAAATGACTCACTACTGTAAGTGACTCTGGATCAGAGAGTCTGTTAAATGACTCACTACTGTAAGTGACTCTGGGTCAGAGAGTCTGTTAAATGACTCACTACTGTAAGTGACTCTGGATCAGAGAGTCTGCTAAATGACTCACTACTGTAAGTGACTCTGGATCAGAGAGTCTGTTAAATGACTCACTACTGTAAGTGACTCTGGATCAGAGAGTCTGTTAAATGACTCACTACTGTAAGTGTCTCTGGATCAGAGAGTCTGTTAAATGACTCACTACTGTAGTGACTCTGGATCAGAGAGTCTGCTAAATGACTCACTACTGTAATTGACTCTGGATCAGAGAGTCTGTTAAATGACTCACTACTGTAAGTGACTCTGGATCAGAGAGTCTGTTAAATGACTCACTACTGTAAGTGACTCTGGATCAGAGAGTCTGCTAAATGACTCACTACTGTAAGTGACTCTGGATCAGAGAGTCTGTTAAATGACTCACTACTGTAAGTGACTCTGGATCAGAGAGTCTGTTAAATGACTCACTACTGTAAGTGTCTCTGGATCAGAGAGTCTGTTAAATGACTCACTACTGTAGTGACTCTGGATCAGAGAGTCTGTTAAATGACTCACTACTGTAAGTGACTCTGGATCAGAGAGTCTGCTAAATGACTCACTACTGTAAGTCTCTCTGGATCAGAGAGTCTGTTAAATGACTCACTACTGTAAGTGACTCTGGATCAGAGAGTCTGCTAAATGACTCACATGAATGTGTTCTCCTAACCCTCCTCCCTGTCTCTCCTGTAGTCTTCAGAGTTGGATGAAATCCTCGATGAGCTGCAGTGTGTCCAGCCCTCCTCCCTCCCCTCCTCCCTGGACAAACAGACCATCATCAACGACATACTGCACATCACCCAGGAAACCAGCCCTGGCAACCCCAACGCCATGGCAACACAGCAGCAGCAGAGGGGCATGCAGCGAGGCATGGGGCCAGGCAGTGAGTGTGTCTCTCTCTCTCACACACACACACACACACACACACATATACACACACACACACACACACACACACACACATATACTTAAACCTGCCCTCATAAACAGCTGCTCAATGTATGTGACTGGTCAGTACATCAGTGTGTCAGTGTCTTGGTGTGTCATTATGTAGCGTAGACCATGTTACCGTGGAGACCATGTTACCGTGTAGACCATGTTACAGTGTAGACCATGTTACAGTGTAGACCATGTTACCGTGGAGACCATGTTACCGTGTAGACCATGTTACAGTGTAGACCATGTTACAGTGTAGACCATGTTACCGTGTAGACCATGTTACCGTGTAGACCATGTTACAGTGTAGACCATGTTACCGTGGAGACCATGTTACCGTGTAGACCATGTTACCATGTAGACCATGTTACAGTGTAGACCATGTTACAGTGTAGACCATGTTACAGTGTAGACCATGTTACCGTGTAGACCATGTTACCGTGTAGACCATGTTACCGTGGAGACCATGTTACCGTGTAGACCATGTTACAGTGTAGACCATGTTACCGTGTAGACCATGTTACCGTGTAGACCATGTTACAGTGTAGACCATGTTACAGTGTAGACTATGTTACCGTGGAGACCATGTTACCGTGTAGACCATGTTACAGTGTAGACCATGTTACCGTGGAGACCATGTTACCGTGTAGACCATGTTACCGTGTAGACCATGTTACAGTGTAGACCATGTTACAGTGTAGACCATGTTACCGTGGAGACCATGTTACCGTGTAGACCATGTTACCGTGTAGACCATGTTACAGTGTAGACCATGTTACAGTGTAGATCATGTTACCGTGGAGACCATGTTACAGTGTAGACCATATTACAGTGTAGACCATGTTACCGTGTAGACCATGTTACAGTGTATCCGATTAGCATGTTTTATTCATCTCAAATGTGTCACTACACCTGCTCTCTCTCTCTCTCTCTGTCTCTCTCTCTCTGTCACTCTCTCTCACACTGTCACTCACTCTCTCTCTCACTCTGTCACTCTCTCACTCACTCTCTCTCTCTCTCACACACTCTGTCACTCTCTCTCTCACTCTGTCACTCACTCTCTCACTCTCACTCTCTCTCACTCTGTCACTCACTCACTCTCTCTCTCACTCTGTCACTCACTCCCTCTGTCACTCCCTCTGTCACTCTCTCTAGACTTCGGATGTCCGGGGGGGCGGCCCCCACAGGGTCCAGGTAGGGGTTTGCCTTTAAGGAGTGTATCCCTGGATATGAACATTTCAGGGGTCCGGCCCCCACAGGGCCAGTACCCCCCCATGAGGACCCCCAGCCCCTACACACTACAGCAGCAGCAGGGCATCTTGGGAAACCACGCCGCCATGATGTCCAACCAGGCCAACCTCGCAGGTGGGTGGAGTCGTCAGAGCGAAGGCTTACACTTTTATATTGTATATTTTCCTGATCTACAAATACTCAGGCTATCAACAAACATTTACATTTGAGTAATTTAGCAGATGTTCTTGACCTTTTCATGCTATGTAGTAAGAGGTTTCCCTGGTCAGGAGTCATCGAAGTCAGCACTCAAAGAAACACGTGGAACGGAATACACTCGCTGCCCCTCTCTATGCTACCGTTTGACATGGCAGCTTTTGAGTCATAGTGAGTCACTTCCTGTTTCCGTGCAGGAAGTTGAGGGAGTCGGAGTCACCCACACACACACAGAAACACACTGCCAGCTCCTCTCCTCTCACTTTCGTTTTGACTCACAGACGGGCCACAGAAATGCCCACTCTGAAACCGACCTTTGAACTGTGGTTGTTTTTAAATGGGGAAAGTGTAAACGAAATTATGTTGACTTCTGTCCTTGTAGATGGGCGGTATATTGTTGCCCCTCGCTTTTTCCCTCTGACTCCTCACACATTCACTCACTCACGTGATCTCTCTCTCCCTCCATTCCGTCTACCCCAACCCCAGGTCTAGTGAGTGGTCCTCGGCAGGGCATGCAGCACCAGCAGGAGGAGGGGGGTTGGGGTCCTGGGGCCCCAGGTCAGCAGGGGACGATGCACAGCCGTATGGGGCCCAACCCTGAGGCCCCGGGGCCTCATGAGACCCAGCAGTCTACCAGGACCTGCACCCAGACAGATGCTGCAGTCGCAGATGATGGTCAACGGTGAGACTGTATATCTATCATTTCTAGTTCTATGCCAGGGCTGCTCTAGAATATATATTTGTCATGGTCTATCCACTTCACAGATCAGTGTTTCTTATCACTGGGCTTGGGGACCCACCAATTGATGTAACATATTTGTGTTGTCAATGGAAACCAATTTATTGAAATTCATTTTCAGCATGTAGAAGTACACAGATAGTTTTGAAAATAAAAGATTTTGGAGCTTGGGATAAAGCTGACACCTGCTGGCCAGTCAGAGGAACAACACCCTGATACACTGTCTAATGCCAGTTGTCATATTTTTTTATTTAACCTTGATTTAACTAGACAAGTCAGTTAAGAACAAATTCTTATTTTCAATGACGGCCTACCGGGTAACAGTGGGTTAACTGCCTTGTTCAGGGACAGAACAACATGTTTACCTTGTCAGCTCGGGGATTCGATCTAGCAATTTTTCAGTTTCTGGTCCAACACTCTAACCACTAAGCAACTTACCTATCTCGAGCAGCTCAGTTTGGTTTGGGCATGGAGTTGATAAAGTTATATATACATTTTAATGTCTCTCTCTAATAAAGTTATATTCATTTGAACATTTCTCTCTAAAGAGATGAGTATAGGGTTAGTAAAGTTATATTAATTTGAATCTGTCCATAAAGAGATGGGCATGGGTGTTAATAAAGTTATATTATTTGAATCTCTATAGATAGCGTGGGGTTAATAAAGTTATATTATTTGAATCTCTATAGATAGCGTGGGGTTAATAAATTTATATTATTAGAATCTCTATAGATAGCGTGGGGTTAATAAAGTTTTATTATTTGAATCTCTTTCTCTATATAGATGGGCATGGGATTAATAAAGTTATATTCATTTGAATCTCTGTCCATAAAGAGATGGGCATGGGGTTTAATAATGTTACACTACATGGCCAAAAGTATGTGGACACCTCCTTTTCGAACATCTCATTCCAAAATCATGGTCATTAATAGGGAGTTGGTTCCCCCTTTGCTGCTATAACAGCCTCCACTCTTCTGGGAAGGCTTTCTACTAGATGTTGGAACATTGCTGCTATAACAGCCTCCACTCTTCTAGGAAGGCTTTCCACTAGATGTTGGAACATTGCTGCTATAACAGCCTCCACTCTTCTGGGAAGGCTTTCCACTAGATGTTGGAACATTGCTGCTATAACAGCCTCCACTCTTCTAGGAAGGCTTTCCACTAGATGTTGGAACATTGCTGCTATAACAGACTCCACTCTTCTAGGAAGGCTTTCCACTAGATGTTGGAACATTGCTGCTATAACAGCCTCCACTCTTCTGGGAAGGCTTTCCACTAGATGTTGGAACATTGCTGCTATAACAGCCTCCACTCTTCTGGGAAGGCTTTCCACTAGATGTTGATGATCTTTTTAAGTGGGAGAACTTGCACAATTGGTGGCTGACTAAATCCTTTTTTTGCCCCACTGTATATATAGATGGGCATGGGGTTAATAAAGTTATATTATTTGAATTTCTATATATAGATGGGCATGGGGTTAATAAAGTTATATTATTTGAATTTCTATATATAGATGGGCTTGGTGTTAATAAAGTTAAATTATTTGAATCTATATATAGATAGCCATGGGGTAAATGAAGTTATATTATTTGAATTTCTCTCTTAAAGAGATGGGCATGTAGGTTAATAAAGTTATATTATTTGAATTTCTCTCTATATAGATGGGCATGGGGTTAATAAAGTTATATTATTTGAATTTCTCTCTTTAAAGAGATGGGCATGTAGGTTAATAAAGTTATATTATTTGAATTTCTCTCTATATAGATGGGCATGGGGTTAATAAAGTTATATTATTTGAATTTCTCTCTCTTTAAAGAGATGGGCATGCGGGCCCACCAGTTCTCCCAGCAACAGGCTCCACCCAATCAGACGGCTCCATGGCCAGACAGCATGATACCTATTGAGGCCTTCAACCAGAACAGGTAACCAGCCCTCCGTACTACTCTACTGGATGCTACATGAGACTACTTTACACGGGCGTCTGTCCTACAATCACTACTGTACCAGAACCAGTCACACACTGTACCAGAACCAGTACCAGAACCTGTCACACACTGTACCATAACCAGTACCAGAACCTGTCACACACTGTACCAGAACCTGTCACACACTGTACCAGAACCTGTCATACACTGTACCAGAACCTGTCACACACTGTACCAGAACCAGTCACACACTGTACC
Organism: Oncorhynchus masou masou; assembly: GCF_036934945.1. Lineage (NCBI taxonomy): Eukaryota > Metazoa > Chordata > Actinopteri > Salmoniformes > Salmonidae > Oncorhynchus > Oncorhynchus masou. The sequence continues at coordinate 16,791 of NW_027007453.1, read as the reverse complement.
ATAACCAGTACCAGAACCTGTCACACACTGTACCAGAACCAGTACCAGAACCTGTCACACACTGTACCAGAACCTGTCATACACTGTACCAGAACCTGTCACACACTGTACCAGAACCAGTCACACACTGTACCATAACCAGTACCAGAACCTGTCACACACTGTACCAGAACCAGTACCAGAACCTGTCACACACTGTACCAGAACCTGTCTCACACTGTACCAGAACCTGTCTCACACTGTACCAGAACCTGTCACACACATTACCAGAACCTGTCATACACTGTACCAGAACCTGTCATACACTGTACCAGAACCAGTACCAGAACCTGTCTCACACATTACCAGAACTTGTCTCACACATTACCAGAACCTGTCTCACACTGTACCAGAACCTGTCATACACTGTACCAGAACCTGTCACACACTGTACCAGAACCTGTCACACACTGTACCAGAACCTGTCACATCCAGTACCAGAACCAGTCACACACTGTACCAGAACCTGTCATACACTGTACCAGAACCTGTCACACACTGTACCAGAACCAGTCACACACTGTACCAGAACCTGTCATACACTGTACCAGAACCTGTCACACACTGTACCAGAACCTGTCACACACTGTACCAGAACCAGTCACACACTGTACCAGAACCTGTCATACACTGTACCAGAACCTGTCACACACTGTACCAGAACCTGTCACACACTGTACCAGAACCTGTCACATACATTACCAGAACCAGTCACACACTGTACCATAACCTGTCACACACTTTACCAGAACCTGTCACACACTGTACCAGAACCTGTCACACACTTTACCAGAACCTGTCACATCCTGTACCAGAACCTGTCACATCCTGTACCAGAACCTGTCACATCCTTCTTTTACCAGAACCGTTGTCTGTCGGCGCTGGAGCAACTCTTATAGTTCAGACTAACCACTTTAAAACGGTTTGGATCAGTTAACTGCAGCACAGAGAAGTGGTTAAAATAACGTATGGTCATTTAACCTTCCCCCCTTCTCTCCCTCTTCCCCCCTCTTCCCCCTCCCCTCCTTCACTCCCTCTCCCCTTCTCTCCCTCTTCCCCCTCCCCCTCCTTCACTCCCTCTCCCCTTCTCTCCCTCTTCCCCCTCCCTCCTTCACTCCCTCTCCCCTTCTCTCCCTCTTCCCCCTCCCCTCCTTCACTCCCTCTCCCCCTTCTCTCCCTCTTCCCCTCCCCTCCTTCACTCCCTCTCCCTTCACTCCCTCTCTGCCCCTTCTTTCCATCCCCACTCTGTTCCCCTTCCCTCCCTCCCCTTCGCCTCTCCCCCTCCCCTCCCCCCCCTCTTCTCCTTCCCTCCCTCTCTCCCTCTCCAGGTCTGTGTATGCCCCCAGCAGGAGGAGGAGGTGTTGTGTGGGGGTCCGGGGCCCGGGGGCCAGGGACTGGGGGTCCTGGTGAGGGGGTTCTAGTGATGAGGGGGCTCTCATGTCACAGCTCTACACAGTGCTGAAGGACTTTGATGGCCTGAGGAGATAGACAGAGCCCTGGGGATACCGACTCTGATGGGACAGGTACGATTCAGCAATCACTGTAGTGTTTTTCATCTATTAATATCCCTCTCTCTTAACTACTCTGTGACAGATCAGTCCATTCCTCCATCTCTGATCCCTCTCTCTCTTCTCTTCTTCTCTCTGGGGACACTCACCTGTCACTAGAGTTGTCCTTCTTTTTGTCATCTAGGCATATACAGTCTATTTCTCCTCTTCTGTCTCTCCTCTGTTCCCATAGAGTTTAGAGTTTGGGGAAGCTATTTTTCCATCAGCCCCGGCTAGAGACTCATTAGGAGCTCAGCCCCGGCTAGAGACTCATTAGGAGCTCAGCCCCGGCTAGAGACTCATTAGGAGCTCAGCCCCGGCTAGAGACTCATTAGGAGCTCAGCCCAGGCTAGAGACTCAATAGGAGCTCAGCCCCGGCTAGAGACTCATTAGGAGCTCAGCCCTGGCTAGAGACTCATTAGGAGCTCAGCCCAGGCTAGAGACTCATTAGGAGCTCAGCCCAGGCTAGAGACTCAATAGGAGCTCAGCCCCGGCTAGAGACTCATTAGAGCTCAGCCCAGGCTAGAGACTCATTAGGAGCTCAGCCCCGGCTAGAGACTCAGGAGCTCAGCCCCGGCTAGAGACTCATTAGGAGCTCAGCCCCGGCTAGAGACTCATTAGGAGCTCAGCCCAGGCTAGAGACTCATTAGGAGCTCAGCCCCGGCTAGAGACTCATTAGGAGCTCAGCCCCGGCTAGAGACTCATTCGGAGCTCAGCCCCGGCTAGAGACTCATTAGGAGCTCAGCCCCAGCTAGAGACTCATTAGGAGCTCAGCCCCGGCTAGAGACTCATTAGGAGCTCAGCCCCGGCTAGAGGATCCGAGAAGATCAGGCTTTTTTTATTAAACACAATTCTTGCAATTCTACGACACAACATGAATGGAGACAGACTAGCACAATCTTGAATGCAATAGCACAGAAAAGTACTCTGCAGGCAAAAAAACAACAACCTGGTCTTGAATCTAACCGTATGATATATTCTCAGCCTGCGAAAAGGAGACACTGTACAAGATGACATCATCTAGCCTGAAGGAGGAAGTTATGTGACATCATCTAGCCTGAAGGAGGAAGTTATGTGACATCATCTAGCCTGAAGGAGGAAGTTATGTGACATCATCTAGCCTGAAGGAGGAAGTTATGTGACATCATCTAGCCTGAAGGAGGAAGTTATGTGACATCATCTAGCCTGAAGGAACAAGTTATGTGACATCATCTAGCCTGAAGGAGGAAGTTATGTGACATCATCTAGCCTGAAGGAGGAAGTTATGTGACATCATCTAGCCTGAAGGAACAAGTTATGTGACATCATCTAGCCTGAAGGAGGAAGTTATGTGACATCATCTAGCCTGAAGGAGGAAGTTATGTGACATCATCTAGCCTGAAGGGGGAAGATATATTGCCCTAAGCCAATGATAAAGACCAGGGCTATGGGCCAATAAGATCGACTGTAGACCTACTGTCAACTCAATTTGGGAGTTGAGAATTTTTTTTAAACTAAAGACAGATCTGTTTTTTTTGTTCTTTTGTGTTTTCCCCGCTATGCATTTTGGAATATTTGGTCTGGGATTATTTTAGATGTGTTTTCACTGACAGCCTCAACTCAACAGTCAGCTGTTTGATAGGCTATTTGTTGTGTGTTGCTAACAAAATTCCTTTTGTACTTTGTGATGTAAAACCATCCACAGCTAAATCATGCTCTCTCGTGTAGTATTTTGAAATATGTTATTCCACTTTGTACAGACAGGAATAATGATATAATAAAATGTTTATTTAACTAGACAAGTCAGTAAAGAACAAATTCTTATTTACATAATGACGGCCTAGGAACAGTGGGTTAACTTGGGGAGGACCACTGGTTATTTTTGCACCTGTGGAGGTCAGTGCCGTTTAAGATGAGGGAGGGACTCCCCAAAAATATTTTCATGATCACAGCCTTATGAACCTACACTATGAATGACAGTTTACAACGTAGGGGTACACAGGTCGACAGAAAATGTTTAGGTGACACTTTCAATACCACCTTGTACACTCTTGCCTGCATCTAGCTGATCTAGAGTCGAATCATTTGTCCAACAGTTGCAAACGAGAGTTTCTATTGGACAAATTCAGATATGTTTATCCCCGTTTCGTTACGTTTGCTTCCGTTTAAGAAAAAATTAAATTCAGCAGAATGAATACACCCCTGGTCATGCGTAAACACAGTTCACATTCATAGCAGCCACGTTGTATTCCTTCTGGCATCCATGCGCTCTCCTCCTGTCACCTGTTCTCTTCTCTTGTGGACGTCAATGAACACCAGCTGTACAGTTGAAGTCGGAAGTTTACATACACCTTAGCCAAATACATTTAAACTCAGTTTTTTTATCAATCTCTGACATTTAATCCTATTAAAAACTCCCTGTCTTAGGTCAGTTAGGATCACCACTTTATTTTAAGAATGTGAAATGTCAGAATAATAGTAGAGAGAATTATTTATTTCAGCTTTTATTTCTTTCATCACATTCCCAGTGGGTCAGAAGTTTACATACTCAATTAGTATTTGGTAGCATTGCCTTTAAATTATTTAACTTGGGTCAAACATTTTGGGTAGCCTTCCACAAGCTTCCCACAATAAGTTTGGCCCATTCCTCCTGACAGAGCTGGTGTAACTGAGTCAGGTTTGTAGACCTTGCTCACACACGCTTTTTCAGTTCTGCCCACAAATGTTCTATTGCATTGAGGTCAGGGCTTTATGATGGCCACTTTTGCCACGACTTTGGAAGTATGCTTGGCGTCATTGTTCACTTGGAAGACCCATTTGCGACCAAGCTTTTAAGTTCCTGACTGATGTCTTGAGATGTTGCTTCAATATATCCACCTACTTTCCCCCCCTCATGATGCCATCTATACGGTCTAAAGTTATACTGCTAAAATTGGTGCCGTGACCTGGATCACTGGTTGCTGCGGAAAAGGAGGAGGTCAAAAGGGGGGTGAGTGTAACGGATGTGAAACGCTAGCTAGTTAGTGGTGGTGCGAGCTAAATAGCGTTTCAATAGCGTCGTGGGTGACTGTTGTTGATGTGTGCAGAGGGTCCCTGGTTCGCGCCCGGGTATGGGCCAGGGACGGTCTAAAGTTACATCTACAACATGGTCTATTTTTGTCTCATCAGACCACATGACCTTCTCCCATTCCTCCTCTGGATCATCCAGATGGTCATTCGCAAACTTCAGACGGGCCTGACATGCGCTGGCTTGACCAGGGGGACCTTGCGTGCGCTGCAGATTTTAATCCATGACGGCGTAGTGTGTTACTAATGGTTTTCTTTGAGACTGTGGTCCCAGCTCTCTTCAGGTCATTGACCAGGTCCTGCCGTGTAGTTCTGGGCTGATCCTCACCTTCCTCATGATCATTGATGCCCCACGAGGAGAGATCTTGCATCGATCACCAGACCGAGGGTGATTGACCGTCATCTTGAACTTCTTCCATTTTCTAATAATTGCGCCAACAGTTGTTGCCTTCTCATCAAGCTGCTTGCCTATTGTCCTGTAGCCCATCCCGGCCTTGTGCAGGTCTACAATTGTATCCCGGATGTCCCTACACCCTCTCTGGTCTTGGCCATTGTGGAGAGGTTGGAGTCTGTTTGATTGAGTGTGAGGACAGGTGTCTTTTATACAGTTAACGAGTTCAAACAGGTGCAGTTAATACAGGTAATGAGTGGAGAACAGGAGGGGTTCTTAAAGAAAAACTAACAGGTCTGTGAGAGCCGGAATTCTTAATGGTTGGTAGGTGATCAAATACTTATGTCATGCAATAACATGCAAATTAATGACTTAAAAATCATACAATGTGATTTTCTGGATTTTTGTTTGAGATTCCGTCTCTCACAGTTGAAGTGTACCTGTGAAAAAAATGACAGACCTCTCCATGCTTTGTAAGTAGGAGAACCTGCAAAATCAGCAGTGTATCAAATACTTGTTCTCCCCGCTGTAAATACTTTTGTACCCGTTTCCTCGAGCATCTTCACAAGGTCCTTTGCTGTTCTGGGATTGATTTGCACTTTTCGCACCAGAGTTCGTTCATCTCTAGGAGACAGAACTCGTCTCCTTCCTGAGCGGTATGACGGCTGCGTGGTGTTTATACTTGCGTACTATTGTTTGTACAGATGAACATGGTACCTTCAGGCGTTTGGAAATTGCTCCCAAGGATGAACCAGACTTGTGGAGGTCTACAATTGTTTTTGATTCTCCCATGATGTCAAGCAAAGAGACACTGAGTTTGAAGGTAGGCCTTGAAATACATCCACAGGTACACCTCCAATTGACTCAAATAATTTCAATTCGCCTATCAGAAGCTTCTAAAGACATGACATAATTTTCTGGAATGTTCCAAGCTGTTTAAAGTCACAGTCAACATAGTGTATGTAAACTTTTGACCCACTGGAATTGTGATACATTGAATAATAAGTGAAATAATCTGTCTGTAAACAATTGTTGGAAAAATGACTTGTGTCATGTACAAAGTACATAACATAGCATCCCTCTGTTATAGCCAGCTAGCTAACATAGCTGGCTGGCTATAGCTAGCTGGCTATAACAGAGGGATGCTATGTTAGCTAGCTGGCTAGAACAGAGGGATGGTATGTTAGCTAGTTGGCTATAACAGAGGGATGCTATGTTAGCTAGCTGGCTATAACAGAGGGATGCTATGTTAGCTAGCTGGCTATAACAGAGGGATGCTATGTTAGCTAGCTGGCTAGAACAGAGGGATGGTATGTTAGCTAGTTGGCTATAACAGAGGGATGCTATGTTAGCTAGCTGGCTATAACAGAGGGATGCTATGTTAGCTATTAGCAATGTTGCACCCCTCTGTTATAGCCAACTAGCTAACATAGCATCCCTCTGTTATAGCCAGCTAGCTAACATAGCATCCCTCTGTTATAGCCAGCGAGCTAATATAGCATCCCTCTGCTTGAGCAGGTTGTTTCAGTAGGCTAAACTAGCTAGCTGCGTTTCCTAGCTAAGTAAGTGAAACTGAAAGTGAAAAGAAAATACAATCTCTCTCTCTTTTGCTTCTCCTTCATTTTTGAAGAAATGTATTTGTTCAAACTGTTCAACTATTGTCTTTCTCTTTGAATCAACTACTCACCACATGTTATGCACTGCAGTGCTAGCTAGCTGTAGGTTATGCTTTCAGTACTAGATTCATTCTCTGATCCTTTGATTGGGTGGACAACATGTCAGTTCATGCTGCAAGAGCTCTGATAGGTTGGAGGATGTCCTCCGGAAGTTGTCATAATTACTGTTTACGTCTATGGAAGGGGGTGAGAACCACAAGCCTCCTAGGTTTTGTATTGAAGTCAATGTACCCAGAGGAGGAAGGAAGCTACCTGGTCTCTGGCTACACTATGGTGCTGAGTACTGTTGAGGCTACTGTAGACCTTCATTGCAAAACAATGTGTTATAAATTATTTGGTGACGTGAATATATTTAGTGCCTAAAAAGGATAACTTTTTAAATTCATTAAAAAATATATTTTTTTATGAAATTCACTGAGGAGGATGGTCCTCCAATGGTGGAACAAACTCCCTCACGACGCCAGGACAGCGGAGTCAATCACCACCTTCCGGAGACACCTGAAACCCCACCTCTTCAAGGAATACCTAGGATAGGATAAAGTAATCCTTCTCACCCCCCCCTTAAATGATTTAGATGCACTATTGTAAAGTGGCTGTTCCACTGGATGTCAGAAGGTGAATTCACCAATTTGTAAGTCGCTCTGGATAAGAGCGTCTGCTAAATGACTTAAATGTAAATGTAATGTCCTCCCCTTCCTCCTCGGTGGAGCCTCCATTGCTCCCGTTCTTTATTTTCTCTCGTCTATTTTCTGTCTAAATACATCGTATCCTCTCGTCTCCTGTCTTTCTCCAGGGTCAGTCTGTAGATCAGGACCAGTTCTCTTCAGACCCGTCCATGTTGTTGGACCAGAAGCCTTTAGTGTACGGCCAGCAGGACCTCCCACCAGGCTCCCATCTAGCCCAGAGAGGATACCACGAACCTGGGTCCGGCAGACCCATGCAGGACCCCACAGGTAGGGCTGGGAATTGTCAATTCAATATTATCACGTTACGGTGGATCACGATTCAATCCGCATTGCGATTGTATATCACGATTCTACATGTAATTGCGATTTGATATTCTGAACATCACTATGTTGTTGCTTCAGAGAGACATGAGAAAATTATAACTTTTACATTTTTTATGATTGTTACCTTGGCTCAGAGTAATTGTGATTCTCAACTAATCGATTCTCAACTGAATGGATCCCCCCCCCCCACCACCCCAATTCTACCCACAGGGCAAGGCTTCCACCCCATGGCTGGCCAGATGAGCCCCAGACCAGGATACCCCATCATGAGGATGCAGCAACGACCGGGGCTGAGGCCCCAAGCGGTGGTTCCGAACCAGCCTAATACACTGAGGTTACAGCTGCAACACCGGCTACAGGTACAACAGGTACCGAGCCAGACAGACAGGCAGGCAGACAGACAGACAGGCAGACAGGCAGACAGAGAGACAGACAGACAGACAGACAGACAGACAGACAGACAGAGAGACAGGCAGACAGACAGAGAGACAGACAGACAGACAGAGACAGTCAGACAGAGACAGAGAGACAGACACAGAGAGACAGACACAGAGAGACAGACACAGACAGACAGACAGACAGGCAGACAGACAGACAGACAGACAGACAGACAGACAGACAGACAGACAGACAGACAGAGAGAGAGACAGACAAACAGAGACAGACAGACAGACAGACACAGAGAGACAGACACAGAGAGACAGACAAACAGAGACAGACAGATAGACAGACAGACAGACAGACAGACAGACAGACAGACAGACAGACAGACAGACAGACACAGAGAGACAGACAAACAGAGACAGACAGACAGACAGACAGACAGACAGACAGACACAGAGAGACAGATAGAGAGACAGACAGACAGAGACAGACAGACACAGACAGATAGACAGACAGACACAGAGGGACAGATAGAGAGACAGACAAACAGAGACAGACAGACAGACAGACAGACAGACAGACAGACAGACAGACAGACAGACAGACAGACAGACAGAGACATACACAGACAGACAGACAGACAGACAGAGACAGAGAGACAGACACAGAGAGACAGACAGACAGACAGACACAGACAGACACGGACAGACACGGACAGACAGAGACAGACAGACAGATAGACAGAGAGACAGACAGACAAACAGAGACAGACAGACACAGACAGACAGACACAAACAGAGACAGACAGACAGACAGACAGACAGACAGACAGACAGACAGACAGACAGACAGACAGACAGACAGACTGTGGAATGTTACAGAACACAGACTGTTACAACTGGACACTACTAGTGTTCGTATAACCTCAGATCATATTTAACCAGGTCATCACTGTGGGCTCGATGTTTTGGATCACTGTGGGTTTGATGTTTTGGCAGGTCATCACTGTGGGCTCGATGTTTTGGATCACTGTGGGTTTGATGTTTTGGCAGGTCATCACTGTGGGCTCGATGTTTTGGATCACTGTGGGTTTGATGTTTTGGCAGGTCATCACTGTGGGCTCGATGTTTTGGATCACTGTGGGTTTGATGTTTTGGCAGGTCATCACTGTGGGCTCGATGTTTTGGATCACTGTGGGTTTGATGTTTTGGCAGGTCATCACTGTGGGCTCGATGTTTTGGATCACTGTGGGTTTGATGTTTTGGCAGGTCATCACTGTGGGCTCGATGTTTTGGATACCTGTGGGTTTGATGTTTGCCTATAATGGTTGAATAGCAAGTTGGTCTTGGTGCACTGGCTCACTGTTGGTTAATCAGTAGAATGACAGGGAAGGGTACAAATGAATGGCTCATCATTGTTTAGCTAGCTAATAGGCTAGCTACTCCTTTCAAAGTGTTTATCGTTAACATACCTGTTAACCTGTTCTCCTCAGAACCGCCAGCCAATGATGATCCAGATGAGTGGAGTGTCCAATATGAACCCAACTTTACAGTCCAACAACCCCAACCAGGTAACTGAGATTATATATCAATATAACCCTCTCCAGTCCAACAACCCAACCAGGTAACTGAGATTATATATCAATATAACCCTCTCCAGTCCAACAACCCCAACCAGGTAACTGAGATTATATATCAATATGATCCTCTACAGTCCAACAACCCAACCAGGTAACTGAGATTATATATCAATATGAACCTCTACAGTCCAACAACCCAACCAGGTAACTGAGATTATATATCAATATGATCCTCTACAGTCCAACAACCCAACCAGTTAACTGACATTATATATCAATATAACCCTCTACAGTCCAACAACCCAACCAGTTAACTGACATTATATATCAATATGATCCTCTACAGTCCAACAACCCAACCAGGTAACTGAGATTATATATCAATATAACCCTCTACAGTCCAACAACCCAACCAGGTAACTGAGATTATATATCAATATGAACCTCTACAGTCCAACAACCCAACCAGGTAACTGAGATTATATATCAATATGAACCTCTACAGTCCAACAACCCAACCAGGTAACTGAGATTATATATCAATATGAACCTCTACAGTCCAACAACCCAACCAGGTAACTGAGATTATATATCAATATGAACCTCTACAGTCCAACAACCCAACCAGGTAACTGAGATTATATATCAATATGAACCTCTACAGTCCAACAACCCAACCAGGTAACTGAGATTATATATCAATATGAACCTCTACAGTCCAACAACCCAACCAGGTAACAGATTATATATCAATATAACCCTCTACAGTCCAACAACCCAACCAGGTAACTGAGATTATATATCAATATGATCCTCTACAGTCCAACAACCCAACCAGGTAACAGATTATATATCAATATAACCCTCTACAGTCCAACAACCCAACCAGGTAACTGAGATTATATATCAATATGAACCTCTACAGTCCAACAACCCAACCAGGTAACAGATTATATATCAATATGAACCTCTACAGTCCAACAACCCAACCAGGTAACTGAGATTATATATCAATATAACCCTCTACAGTCCAACAACCCAACCAGGTAACTGAGATTATATATCAATATGAACCTCTACAGTCCAACAACCCAACCAGGTAACTGAGATTATATATCAATATGAACCTCTACAGTCCAACAACCCAACCAGGTAACAGATTATATATCAATATAACCCTCTACAGTCCAACAACCCAACCAGGTAACTGAGATTATATATCAATATGAACCTCTACAGTCCAACAACCCAACCAGGTAACTGAGATTATATATCAATATAACCCTCTACAGTCCAACAACCCAACCAGGTAACTGAGATTATATATCAATAATATATATCAATAATATATATACCATCTAGTTCAATCCCTTTCTCCCCCTCTCCCTCCAGGGGACCATCTAGTTCAATCCCTTTCTCCCCCTCTCCCTCCAGGGGACCATCTAGTTCAATCCCTTTCTCCCCCTCTCCCTCCAGGGGACCATCTAGTTCAATCCCTTTCTCCCCCTCTCCCTCTAGGGGACCATCTAGTTCAATCCCTTTCTCCCCCTCTCCCTCCAGGGGACCATCTAGTTCAATCCCTTTCTCCCCCTCTCCCTCTAGGGGACCATCTAGTTCAATCCCTTTCTCCCCCTCTCCCTCCAGGGGACCATCTAGTTCAATCCCTTTCTCCCCCTCTCCCTCCAGGGGACCATCTAGTTCAATCCCTTTCTCCCCTCTCCCTCTAGGGGACCATCTAGTTCAATCCCTTTCTCCCCTCTCCCTCCAGGGGACCATCTAGTTCAATCCCTTTCTACCCCTCTCCCTCTAGGGGACCATCTAGTTCAATCCCTTTCTCCCCTCTCCCTCCAGGGGACCATCTAGTTCAATCCCTTTCTCCCCTCTCCCTCCAGGGGACCATCTAGTTCAACCCCTTTCTCCCCCTCTCCCTCCAGGGGACCATCTAGTTCAATCCCTTTCTCCCCCTCTCCCTCTAGGGGACCATCTAGTTCAATCCCTTTCTCCCCCTCTCCCTCCAGGGGACCATCTAGTTCAACCCCTCTCTCCCCCTCTCCCTCCAGGGGACCATCTAGTTCAACCCCTTTCTCCCCCTCTCCCTCTAGGGGACCATCTAGTTCAATCCCTTTCTCCCCCTCTCCTCCAGGGACCATCTAGTTCAATCCCTTTCTCCCCCTCTCCAGGGGACCATCTAGTTCAACCCCTTTCTCCCCCTCTCCCTCCAGGGGACCATCTAGTTCAATCCCTTTCTCCCCCTCTCTCCTCCAGGGGACCATCTAGTTCAATCCCTTTCTCCCCCTCTCCCTCCAGGGGACCATCTAGTTCAATCCCTTTCTCCCCCTCTCTCCAGGGGACCATCTAGTTCAATCCCTTTCTACCCCTCTCCTCCAGGTGACCATCTAGTTCAATCCCTTTCTCCCCTCTCCCTCCAGGGGACCATCTAGTTCAATCCTTTCTCCCCTCCAGGGGACCATCTAGTTCAATCCCTTTCTCCCCCTCTCCCTCCAGGGGACCATCTAGTTCAACCCCTTTCTCCCTCTCCCTCCAGGGGACCATCTAGTTCAATCCCTTTCTCCCCCTCTCCCTCCAGGGGACCATCTAGTTCAATCCCTTTCTCCCCTCTCCCTCCAGGGACCATCTAGTTCAATCCCTTTCTCCCCCTCTCCCTCTAGGGGACCATCTAGTTCAATCCCTTTCTCCCCCTCTCCCTCCAGGGGACCATCTAGTTCAATCCCTTTCTCCCCCTCTCCCTCTAGGGGACCATCAATGCCCAGATGTTAGCTCAGCGTCAGCGGGAGCTGCTCAGTAACCACCTCAGACAGCGCCAGCTGGAGCACCAGAGACAACAACAACAACAACAACAACAGAGGAACATGGTGATGAGAGCCCAGGGACTCAACCTACCTCCCAATATGGCCGCCGCCAACATGGCTGCTGCAAATGGCCAATCAGGAGGGCTGAGTAACCCCCGGATCCCCCAGACCACCAACCCTCAGCAGTTCCCCTTCCCACCCAGCTACGGTACCAGTACAGGCCCAGCCCCTGGCTTCACCTCCTCCTCCTCCTCCTCCTCCTCCTCCTCCTCCTCCTCCTCACCCTTCTCCCCCGGCCTGCCCTCCTCTCTCTGCCCCCTGCATGGCTCTCCCAGATGATGATGGCGGGTGCAGGACAGTTTGGGGCTGTAGTCAGCACTCATATACAGCAGCTCAGTGCCTTTCAGTTCCCAAACTGCCTTATAACCCACTAACCAAACCCCCGTGTTGGTGTGTGTGTTAGGGTTGGTTGGTGTACCGTGTCCCATATCATCAATATACTTTTTTGTTGTTGGACGTTTTTACTTTTCTTAGCCCTAATTTTGTCATATCCGATTGGTAAGTGACAGTCTTGTCTCATCGCTGCATCTCCCGTACGGACTCGGGAGAGGCGAAGGTCGAGAGCCGTGCGTCCTACGAAACACAACCCAACCAAGCCGCACTGCTTCTTGACACACTGCACCCTTCACCCTGAAGCCAGCCGCACCAACGTGTCGGAGGAAACACCTCATGGGTCTCCCGGTCGCGGCCGACTGCCACACAGCCTGGGATCGATCCAGGGTCTGTAGTGACGCCTCTAGCACTGCGATGCAGTGTCTTAGACCGCTGCGACACTGCATCCAATATACTATAAGTAAATACCTACAGTCAACTTGTGCAACATGCTAAGAGATCAAGCAGATTGCGTTCTTAATTTCCCTCGTCGCATCATTTTTGCATTATGTAGCTTGTCAATAGTTCCCCAGAACAGTTGAGCCAGTCACGTGTTTGTTGTGAAGAGAAAGTGGGAGCTGGTGACTCCACAGAGTTCTACAGTATTCCTATTGGTTAGTCTCTCTGTTGTGAAAGTGGGAGCTGGTGACTCCACAGAGTTCTACAGTAATCCTATTGGTTAGTCTCTCTGTTGTGGGAGCTGGTGACTCCACAGAGTTCTACAGTATTTCTATTGGTTAGTCTCTCTGTTGTGGGAGCTGGTGACTCCACAGAGTTCTACAGTATTCCTATTGGTTAGTCTCTCTGTTGTGGGAGCTGGTGACTCCACAGAGTTCTACAGTATTCCTATTGGTTAGTCTCTCTGTTGTGAAAGTGGGAGCTGGTGACTCCACAGAGTTCTACAGTATTTCTATTGGTTAGTCTCTCTGTTGTGGGAGCTGGTGACTCCACAGAGTTCAGTATTTCTATTGGTTAGTCTCTCTGTTGTGAAAGTGGGAGCTGGTGACTCAGAGTTCTACAGTATTTCTATTGGTTAGTCTCTCTGTTGTGGGAGCTGGTGACTCCACAGTTCTACAGTATTCCTATTGGTTAGTCTCTCTGTTGTGAAAGTGGGAGCTGGTGACTCCACAGAGTTCTACAGTATTTCTATTGGTTAGTCTCTCTGTTGTGGGAGCTGGTGACTCCACAGAGTTCTACAGTATTCCTATTGGTTAGTCTCTCTGTTGTGAAAGTGGGAGCTGGTGACTCCACAGAGTTCTACCGTATTCCTATTGGTTAGTCTCTCTGTTGTGAAAGTGACACACATGAGGTGATGAAGTTACCCTTCATGCCATTCACTACTAAATGCCATCAGATACAGGGCATTCAGAAAGTATTCAGACCCCTTGACTTTGGCCACATTTTATTACATTACAGCCTTGTTCTAAAATTGATTAAAATAGTTTTTTTCCCTCATCAATCTACATACAGTACCCCATAATGACATCACAATACCCCATAATGACATCACAATACCCCATAATGACATCACAATACCCCATAATGACATCACAATACCCCATAATGACATCACAATACCCCATAATGACATCACAATACCCCATAATGACATCACAATACCCCATAATGACATCACAATACCCCCATAATGACATCACAATACCCTCAAATGACATCACAATACCCCATAATGACATCACAATACCCTATAATGACATCACAATACCCCATAATGACAAATCAAAAACACATTTTCAGGTATTTTTGCAGATATATTTTTTAAAGTACATTTCCATAAGTATTCAAACCTTTTACTCAGCACTTTGTTAATTAAAGCACTTTTGGCAGTGATTACATCCTCTAAAAGGCGCTAGATAATTATTATCCAGAGCGATTAGCGCTTGATTTTTGACATCGGTTTCAGTTTGATTATTTAAAAAATAAATCACGTTGAGTTTATTGACAGGGGTATAATTTTCCAATCATTGGACATGTTGTCTAAATTAATTATATTTTAGTTGATTATTTGAATGATATCTTATTAGAATTATTTTATGTTTTTGAATTAATTTGTTATCAATTTAGTGGCACAAGACTTGTAATGCTGTGCGACTGGACCAGTCTTGTGCCACTATAATTAATTTAGACAATAGTCAATAACTGTGTCAGTTCTCCTCCACTGTACGATCATACTCCTCTAGTCCAATGAGGAGGGGGGGCACTTCTTAAACTTTTCACAGCTCGAGACCCAAATTCAAAATGTACCATCCTCTCGAGACCCAAATCTAACTCCAACGACCCAAATTGAAGATTATAGATGTATTCTCAAAACTCGTACCCACTCGCACCCGCCCGGCGCCCACGTTGGATCCGTTGTTAAAGAACCCGTGATTTAGGCCATTAAAAAAAGATTCCACTAGAGGGCAGCAGACACACATACTATATATACAACTATACTATGTATAGACACACTGTATGAAGGAGATTCCCATTCCATGGTAGTAGTGCATTCACTGAAACATTGACCCTGTATTCTACTCACTGTGTGTTACAGCGCCTTATTGGGTCTGAGGCTGCTTGATGATACCTAACATGTGAGTCATTTAGCAGACGCTCTTATCCAAAAAGGGATTTACAGGCGCAATTAGTGTTAAGCGCTTTGCTCAAAGGGCATCGACAGATTTTTCACCTAGTCTGCCTGGGATTTCGAACCAGTGACCTTTCGGTTACTGGCCCATATGATAATTAGAGACTTTCCCATTATTTCATATCAATTAGATCAATATTGAATCAGTATAAATTGTATTGTTATTAGCTCCTTATTCTCCCAGATAATCCCATATGTTGTCGCACACCAAAAATAAAGATTATCTTCTCTCTCTCTCTCCAGTCTCCTTCGTCCTCTCTTCCCTCTCTCACTACCCCTCTTCCCTCTCTCACTACCCCTCTTCCCTCTCTCTCTCCAGTCTCCCTCGTCCTCTCTTCCCTCTCTCACTACCCCTCTTCCCTCTCTCTCTCCAGTCTCCGTCGTCCTCTCTTCCCTCTCTCACTACCCCTCTTCCCTCTCTCTCCAGTCTCCCTCGTCCTTTCTTCCCTCTCTCACTACCACTCTTATCTCCCTCGTCCTCTCGTACCTCCTCTCCCTACCCCTCTTCCCTGTCTCTCCTGTCTCCCTCGTCCTCTCGTACCTTCTCTCCCTACCCCTCTTCCCTCTCTCTCTCCTGTCTCCCTCGTCCTCTCGTACCTCCTCTCCCTACCCCTCTTCCCTGTCTCTCTCCAGTCTCCCTCGTCCTCTCTTCCCTCTCTCACTACCCCTCTTCCCTCTCTCTCTCCTGTCTCCTCGTCCTCTCTGCATTCTCTCCCTACCCTCTTCCTCTCTCTCCTGTCTCCCTCGTCCTCTCGTGAACTGGGCGGTTGCCGATTACCAGGCCGCACAGGTACACGGCGAGGAAGCCGCTGCCGTGCAGGGCGTTAGTCACCGCGAACACGAACAGGCCGCCGGCGATTACCAGGATCGGGTACAGGCCGGTGGCCAGGTTGATGCGGTTGACCATTGCAGCATCAGCCAGCCACCGCCCAGGCCGACCACGCCGCCGATGCCGAACTCGCGCACCAGGTGCGTCAGCAGGCTCCAGTGCAGGCCGGTCTGGCCGCTGGCCAGCATGTCGATCAAGGTGACGGTGAGGAACACCGCCATGGGGTCGTTGCTGCCGGATTCGATTTCCAGGCTGGCAGTGACCCGTTCGTTGAGCCCTTGCCGCCGAGCAGCGAGAACACCGCCGCTGCGTCCGTGGAGCCGACAATCGCGCCAATCAACAAGCCTTGGATGATATTGAGGTCAAACAGCAGCAATACGTAACTGAACGTAGCGCACAAGG
>NW_027007452.1:0-1822 GCF_036934945.1 Oncorhynchus masou masou | reverse complement strand
ATCCCATATATAATGGACCAGGGCCCCTCTCTCTCATCCCATATATAATGGACCAGGGCCCTCTCTCTCATCCCATATATAATGGACCAGGGCCCTCTCTCTCTCCATCCCATATATAATGGACCAGGCCCTCTCTCTCTCATCCCATATATAATGGACCAGGGCCCTCTCTCTCTCTCATCCCATATATAATGGACCAGGGCCCTCTCTCTCTCTCATCCCATATATAATGGACCAGGGCCCTCTCTCTCTCTCATCCCATATATAATGGACCAGGGCCCTCTCTCTCTCTCATCCCATATATAATGGACCAGGGCCCTCCCTCTCTCATCCCATATATAATGGACCAGGGCCCTCTCTCTCTCTGGACCAGGGCCCTCCTCATCCTATACATAATGGACCAGGGCCCCCTCTCTCATCCCATATATAATGGACCAGGCCCTCTCTCTCATCCCATATATAATGGACCAGGGCCCTCTCTCATCCCCATATAATGGACCAGGGGCCCTCTCTCTCTCATCCCATATATAATGGACCAGGGCCCCTCTCTCTCTCATCCCATACATAATGGACCAGGGCCCTCTCTCTCTCATCCCATATATAATGGACCAGGGCCCTCTCTCTCATCCCATATATAATGGACCAGGGCCCTTCTCTCATCCCATATATAATGGACCAGGGCCCTCCCTCTCTCATCCCATATATAATGGACCAGGGCCCTCTCTCTCATCCCATATATAATGGACCAGGGCCTCTCTCTCTCTCCCATCATCCCATATATAATGGACCAGGGCCCTCTCTCATCCCATATATAATGGACCAGGGCCCTTTCTCATCCCATATATAATGGACCAGGGCCCCCTTCTCTCTCATCCCATATATAATGGACCAGGGCCCTCATCCCATATATAATGGACCAGGGCTCTCTCTCTCTCTCTCTCATCCCATATATAATGGACCAGGGCCCTCTCTCTCATCCCATATATAATGGACCAGGGCCCTCTCTCTCATCCCATATATAATGGACCAGGGCCCCTCTCTCTCATCCCATATATAATGGACCAGGGCCTCTCTCTCTCATCCCATATATAATGGACCAGGGCTCCCTCCTCTCTCTCATCCCATATATAATGGACCAGGCCCCCTCTCTCTCATCCCATATATCGGACCAGGGCCCCTCTCTATCCATATACTGGACCAGGGCCCTCTCTCTCTCATCCCATATATAATGGACCAGGCTCCTCTCTCTCTCTCATCCCATATAATGGACCAGGCCCTCTCTCATCCCATATATAATGGACTAGGCCCTCTCTCATCCCATATATAATGGACCAGGGCCCTCTCTCTCTCATCCCATATATAATGGACCAGGGCCCTCTCTCTCTCTCATCCCATATATAATGGACCAGGGCCCTCTCTCTCTCTCATCCCATATATAATGGACCAGGGCCCTCTCTCTCTCATCCCATATATAATGGACCAGGGCCCCCTCTCTCTCTCCTCATCCCATCATATAATGGACCAGGGCCCTCTCTCTCTCCATCCCATATATAATGGACCAGGGCCCTCTCTCTCTCATCCCATATATAATGGACCAGGGCCCTCTCTCTCATCCCATATATAATGGACCAGGCCCTCTCTCATCCCATATATATGGACCAGGGCCCTCTCTCTCTCATCCCATATATAATGGACCAGGGCCCTCTCTCTCTCATCCCATATATAATGGACCAGGGCCCTCTCTCTCTCATCCCATATATAATGGACCAGGGCCCCTCTCTCTCATCCCATATATAATGGACCAGGGCCCTCTCTCTCATCC
>NW_027007451.1:0-1824 GCF_036934945.1 Oncorhynchus masou masou | reverse complement strand
ACATGCATACTCAGGCTGACTGGCTATCGTTCAGGGAAATGAGAAATAAGTGCACTCAGGCTATCCGTAAGGCCAGAGTTAGTTACTTTAAGGAGCAGTTCTATCTCTGTGGGTCTAAACACAAGACGTTCTGGAAAACGGATAAAGACCAGGAGAATAAACCCTCTTCCTCACAGCTGCCCATGTCCCATGACAAGAAGCACATGGCTGACCTCTTTAA
Organism: Oncorhynchus masou masou; assembly: GCF_036934945.1. Taxonomy (NCBI): domain Eukaryota; kingdom Metazoa; phylum Chordata; class Actinopteri; order Salmoniformes; family Salmonidae; genus Oncorhynchus; species Oncorhynchus masou. Next base: position 1,604 of record NW_027007451.1, on the reverse strand, counting down.
TCACCACTTCATTAAGTCAGGATTCCTATTTGACTCAACCATGCCTCCTTGTCTGTCCAACATTTCCTCATCTCCCTCCCCTTCGAATGTGACTATCCCCGATGCTCCTCCCTCTTTTCCCCCTGCCCCGCTACTAAGTTTCTCCCTGCAGGAAGTTACTGAGTCCGAGGTGCTAAAGGAGCTCCTGAAACTTGACCCCCAAAAAACATCTGGTCCAGATGGTTTAGACTACTTTGTGCATGACAAGTCATTTTTCCAACAATTTCATACAGACAGACTATTTCACTTAGAATTCACTGTATCACAATTCCAGCGGGTCAGAAGTTTACATGCACTAAGTTGACTGCCTTTAAGCCCTTTCTTCTTTAAGGTTACTGCCCCTATCATTGCCAGGCCTATCGCTGACCTTTTTATGCAGATGATAGTGTTATACGCAGCTGGCCCCTCCCCTGATTTTGTGTTAAATGCTCTACAACAAAGTTTTCTAAGTGTGCAACAAGCTTTCTCTACCCTTAACCTTGTTCTGAACATGTCCAAACAAAGGCCATGTGGTTTGGTAAGAAGAATGCCCCTCCCCCAACAGGTGTGATTACTACCTCTGAGGGTTTAGAGCTGGAGGTAGTCACCTCATACAAGCACTTGGGAGTATGGCTAGACGGTACACTGTCCTTCCCTCAGCATGGGCTAAAGTTACATCTAGACTTGGTTTCCTCTATCGTAATCGCTCCTCTTTGACCCAAGCTGCCAAACTAACCCTGATTCAGATGACCATCCTATCCATGCTAGACTATGGAGACATCATTTATAGATCGGTGCGTAAGGGTGCTCTCGAACAGCTAGATGTTTTTTACCATTCGGCCATCAGATTTGCCATCAATGCTCCTTATAGGACACATCACTGCACTCTATACTCCTCTGTAAACTGGTCATCTCTGTATACCTGTCGCAAGACCCACTGGTTGATTCTTATTTATAAAACACTCTTAGGCCTCACTCCCCCTCCCCCTATCTGAGATATCTACTGCAGCCCTCATCCTCCACATACAACACCGTATGCGACTGGAACGAGCTGCAACAAACACTCAAACTGGACTGTTTTATCTCAATCTTCTTATTCAAAGACTCAATCATGGACACTCTTATTCACAGTTGTGGCTGCTTTGCGTGATGTATTGTTGTCTCTACCTTCTTGTCCTTTGTGCTGTTGTCTGTGCCCAATAATGTTTGTACCATATTTTGTGCTGCTACCATGTTGTTGTCATGTTGCTAACATGCTGTGTTGTCATGTGTTGCTGCCTTGCTATGTTGTTGTCTTCGGTCTCTTTTTATGTAGTGTTGTCTCTCTTGTCGTGATGTGTGTTTTGCCTTATATTTATGATTTTATTTATTTTTATTTTGAATCCTAGCCCCTGTCCCCACGGGAGGCATTTTGCCTTTTGGTAGGCCGTCATTGTAAATAAGAATTTGTTCTTAACTGACTTGCCTAATTAAATAAAGGTTAAATAAAAATTGTAAAAACTTCACTAAACCCTCTTCATGGTTGCTGAGAGAACAGCTGCTCTGCTGCAGGGGTTGGCGCCTCATCTCACCCTCCCTCCTTCTAT
>NW_027007450.1:0-1825 GCF_036934945.1 Oncorhynchus masou masou | reverse complement strand
AGCCTACCTGGTTAAATAAAGGTGTTCTCAACTGGCCTACCTGGTTAAATAAAGGTGTTCTCAACTGGCCTACCTGGTTAAATAAAGGTGTTCTCAACTAGCCTACCTGGTTAAATAAAGGTGTTCTCAACTGGCCTACCTGGTTAAATAAAGGTGTTCTCAACTAGCCTACCTGGTTAAATAAAGATGTTCTCCACTAGCCTAACTGGTTAAATAAAGGTGTTCTCAACTGGCCTACCTGGTTAAATAAAGGTGTTCTCAACTGGCCTACCTGGTTAAATAAAGGTGTTCTCAACTGGCCTACCTGGTTAAATAAAGGTGTTCTCAACTAGCCTACCTGGTTAAATAAAGGTGTTCACAACTAGCCTACCTGGTTAAATAAAGGTGTTCTCAACTAGCCTACCTGGTTAAATAAAGGTGTTCTCAACTAGTCTACCTGGTTAAATAAAGGTGTTCTCAACTGGCCTACCTGGTTAAATAAAGGTGAAATAAGTAAAAAATCATAGGGGAAGGTTTAGGGGGCAACTTGGAACCGGGTGATGTCTGGAACCTGGAATTCTGAACTTCTGATTCTGAAATTCTACACAGGTACATAGAGGCGTAAGATTGGAGCAGCACATTCACTCAGTAGCTAAAGGTTAACTATCTTTAAAAAAACACACTTCTCTGCGATGATTCCCTGTTATGCACAGAAACAGCAAACACGTATTCAGTCAACATCATGTAGGATTTTTCAACTGAAAGTGAAGATTTACAAAAATGTCAATTTGTACTGCACTTCATCCAGTGTCTAGATGACACCGGCAGTTGGAATGTCACCGTCACATAGATATTAGCCATGGGATCAGGGTGATGTCACCGTCACATAGATATTATATTTTGGGATCAGGGTGATGTCACCGTCACATAGATATTAGCCATCGGATCAGGGTGATGTCACCGTCTCATATCGATATTAGCCATGGGATCAGGGTGATGTCACCGTCACCTAGATATTAGCCATGGGATCAGGGTGATGTCACCGTCACATAGATATTAGCCATCGGATCAGGGTGATGTCACCGTCACATAGATATTAGCCATGGGATCAGGGTGATGTCACCGTCACATAGATATTATATTTTGGGATCAGGGTGATGTCACCGTCACATAGATATTAGCCATCGGATCAGGGTGATGTCACCGTCTCATATCGATATTAGCCATGGGATCAGGGTGATGTCACCGTCACCTAGATATTAGCCATGGGATCAGGGTGATGTCACCAATGAACTTTATTCCTAGCCAAAGGCAGCACTCTGCACTCCAAAGAAAGGTGTGATTTCAAGGTGGTCAAGTGAAAAGGCACACTCGTTTTTGGAACGCAGAAAAATGGCTTTGGTTCAAATCTCGGATAGGTTTTGACTTAACACATTGCTGCTTTTTTAAGTTTACAGAATGAACATGATATTTCAACATTATATATTTTATTCAGCTATGTTCAATTGTATTCTTCATACTATGAAATAATATAAAATAATGCCACAGAATTCTAAGCAAATCTTGTCTGCTAAATGAACTAGTGCAGCCCACAGCCATATGGCCGAGCCAGATCAGGGCCTAACATAAGGACAACTCAGAGCTATTCTGTTCTTGTGAAATTGTTTACATTTTCTTCATATCAAGTTTCTTTAGACCTATCTAAAATAAATACTGGATTTATTGTGAAGGTGGAGGCTATATTAAATGGATTTATTAGACTTGTAGATGTACATGTTCCAAAGGTCTGCGTCAGTGGCTTGTAGGCTATACATTGGAATCCAGGAGATGCTAAATGTTGTTAACG
>NW_027007449.1:0-1825 GCF_036934945.1 Oncorhynchus masou masou | reverse complement strand
ACTGTGTGGCATTAACCTTTCACAGTTAAAAGAAGGTAAATACAACCTGGGGTCTTTATGGGTTATGAATGCTGTATGAACCTGTCTTCTATGACATTCCATCAGACCACTATGAGGTCTACCTGTGTCGATTCTAAGCTTCCTGGAGCAACCGGAAGTGGTTAAATTGACCCAAAAGGTATTTGGATGTACATCACCTCGAAAGGTGCCGAGGCCTCTGCATTATTCAACCCTGTGTAGATCAGTCAATTCTCAACTTAAAGACTTAAAACTCAGGATTCCCTAGGTTTCTATGTCAGTCAAGACATGTGTATTTATAGCTTCCTGTGCCAACCGGAAGTGCCATAATTGGTGTCTCAGGGGCTGTTTGGAAGGGTTAAAAAATCAGATCTGTCCAAAACTTCATATGTGTGATTAGACAACCCCCATGAACTGTAAATCAGTCATTTTTCCCATAAAAATTCAAAGGAAAAATAAATCACACAGATACACAACTTGGATGGAGGGACGTATTGGGGTGTGTAGAGACTGACAGTGCCTCCAATAGTTAGCTTTGTTCGAGCTAAAAAAGAACCGTCAGACCTAGAGTTCGAAACTTTAGAATCCTGTTCTAGACCTCAGGTAGATAGTGCGTGGTGAGTTACGGCGCTCTAGAATGTTCTCGGACCGAGAAACAGCGTCGAACATTTGCAATGACTTCAATTCATTTTGACCATTACGAAAATGGCGACATTTAGAAATGTCCCAGAGACACAAGACTAGGTGCATTGTGACCGTCTCGGCCCATAGAGACAGAACCCAACATCTCGGTCCGATAGCTCAAGTAGCTAGAAAGTAACTATGTGTTTTATGGTTTTTTAATGTTTTGTACCGAAGGCCTTGTGAATTTTGGGCCAGCTCTGAAGTATGTTATACTTGGCTCCTAAATGAGTTGGGAAAAGTGGGTTTGGTGTCAGTTTGTATCAGTTTGGTGTCAGAATGATATCAAATTGACTGATGGACGGTGACTTGCAGGTGACTCTTGTCCATTAGCAATATGTTTAAGCGGTGAGGTACCATCACCAAAAGCGACATTCTGAAATCAACCCAAACGAGCGATGGAGAGGTACTAGTATCACTGCCCAGACATCCCTATGTCATCGGGCCAGTCAATTTGGCATTCCTGCATGATTTTTATGGCATGACAAATTGGTGATGGTGACTGCCCAGTTAACCATATGGCAAATGCACAGTGACTTTGGTAAAAGTGAGAAAACATGACCAAATGGACATTCTGAAATCAACCCTAACGAGTGATGGAGAGTGTACCAGAATCACTGCCAAGCCATCCCGAGTTCATCGGGCCAGTCAATTTGGCATTCCTGCACAAATTTTCAGTGACTTTGCAAAAGTAAGGAACATTTGCAATATGTTTTAACAGTGAGGTACCATCACCAAAAGCGACATTCTGAAATCAACCCAAACGAGCCATGGAGAGGTACCAGTATCACTGCCCAGCCATCCCGAGGTCATCGGGCCAGTCAATTTGGCATTCCTGCAAAAATTTTCAGTGACTTTGCAAAAGTAAGGAACATTTGCAATATGTTTATAACAGTGAGGTACCATCACCAAAAGCGACATTCTGAAATCAACCCAAACGAGCCATGGAGAGGTACCAGTATTCACTGCCCAGACATCCCTATGTCATCGGGCCAGTCAATTTGGCATTCCTGCATGATTTTTATGGCATGACAAATTGGTGATGGTGACTGCCCAGTTAACCATATGGCAAATGCACAGTGACTTTGCAAAGAGTGAGAAAACATCACCAAATGGACATTCTGAA
>NW_027007448.1:0-1828 GCF_036934945.1 Oncorhynchus masou masou | reverse complement strand
TTTGTAGTGAACCCGGTCGAGTCCAAATGGACCCTAGGAAGGTAGGGGCGGTAGCGGATTGGCCCACCCCAAATCTCGTTAAGGATGTTCAGCGTTTCCTGGGCTTCACAAACTTTTACCGCAAGTTCATCAAGAACTTCAGTTTGGTGGCAGCTCCTCTCTCAGCTTTAACCAAAGGTGGCAATGCAAGGTTTTTGTGGGGAAGAGAAGCTGAGACGGCCTTCCAAGGACTCAAGCAGCGCGTCCTCTCTGCTCCCATCCTGATACTACCGACTACGGATGAACCATTTGTGGTGGAGGTAGACGATCAGAGGTTGGTGTTGGAGCTGTCCTGTCTCAGAGGGGTGAAGACAAGAAGCTTCATCCGTGCGCTTTCTTCTCACACCGGCTTACCCCGACTGAGAGGAACTACGATGTGGGGATCGTAACTCCTAGCGGTTAAGATGGCATTGAAGGAATGGAGACACTGGCTCGAGGGGGCTTCTCACCCGTTTCAAGTGCTTACGGACCACAAAAATCTGGAGTATATCCAGCAGGCGAAGCGATTGAACTCTAGACAAGCTAGGATGGTCTCTTTTCTTCAATCGATTCCAGTTTATCCTCACCTATCGGCCCGGGTCGAAGAATCTCAAACCGGATGCCCTGTCCCGAGTCTACGCTCCTGCCATTCGAGATGACACGGACATGCCTGTCCTTCCTGCTGCTAAGATTGTGGCTCCGATCTCGTGGCAAGTTGAGGATACCAGTGAGACGTGCTCAAGCTAGCGAACCGGACCCTAAAGGAGGCCCTGCCAATCGGTTGTTTGTCCCCAAGGCAGTGAGGACTCAGGTCCTTCTGTGGGGGCACTCCCTCTCGCCACCTGTCATCCGGGCGTAGGGTCGCACCTTTGAGTTCATCCAGCGTAAGTTCTGGTGGCCTACCATAAGAGAAGACGCTTGCCACTTTCGTCAATGCCTGCCCCGTGTGCTGCCAGGGCAAATCTTCACCTCCGCCCTCAAGGGACTTCCTTCACCCTTTACCTGTTCCCCACAGACCCTGGTCCCATATCTCATTGACTTTATTACTGGACTTCCTCCATCCCATGGCAATACTTACTATCCTAGTCATAATCGACAGGTTTTCAAAGGCGGCCAGGTTAATCCCTCTGACTAAGTTACCTTCTGCCAAGGAAACGGCTGAGTTGGTAATTAATCATGTGTTCCGAGTCTTCGGCATTCCTCAAGATGTGGTTTCTGACAGAGGTCCCAGTTCACCTCAAGGTTTTGGAAGGCCTTCTGCCAACTCATGGGGGCTTCTGCCAGTCTATCTTCAGGGTACCATCCGAGTCCAACGGCCAAACAGAGAGGATGAATCAAGAGCTGGAAACCACCCTCCGATGTATGACTCGTGACAACCCGTCCACATGGTCATCCTTTTGTTTGGGCCGAATACGCGCACAATACCTTGCGCTCCTCCTCCACTGGTATGTCCCCCGCGAGTGTCAGTTTGGCTATGCTCCTCCATTGTTCCCGGACCCAGGGAGGCAGAAGTCAGAGTGCCTTCAGCCCTTGAGAGATTCGTCAGACGCTGTCGGCTTATGTGGAGGAAGACCCGTCTTAATCTTATGCGTTCCTCACAGAGGTATCAACAACAAGCCAACAGACGCCGCTCGTCCCGGGCCTACCCTGCGCCCGGCCAGAGAGTCTGGCTTCAATAAGAGACTTACCTCTACGGGTGGAGTCTCGCAAGCTGTCCTAAAAATACATCGGTCCCTTTCAAGGCTGCATGTGAGAGTCAACCCAGTTTCTTATCGGGCCTACACTTACCCAGATCCCTTAAGATTAATCC
>NW_027007447.1:0-1828 GCF_036934945.1 Oncorhynchus masou masou | reverse complement strand
ATCAGAGCGTCTGCTAAATGACTCACTACTGGATCAGAGCGTCTGCTAAATGACTCACTACTGGATCAGAGCGTCTGCTAAATGACTCACTACTGGATCAGAGCGTCTGCTAAATGACTCACTACTGCATCAGAGCGTCTGCTAAATGACTCACTACTGCATCAGAGCGTCTGCTAAATGACTCACTACTGGATCAGGGCGTCTGCTAAATGACTCACTACTGCATCAGAGCGTCTGCTAAATGACTCACTACTGCATCAGAGCGTCTGCTAAATGACTCACTACTGGATCAGAGTGTCTGCTAAATGACTCACTACTGGATCAGAGCGTCTGCTAAATGACTCACTACTGGATCAGAGCGTCTGCTAAATGACTCACTACTGGATCAGAGCGTCTGCTAAATGACTCACTACTGGATCAGGGCGTCTGCTAAATGACTCACTACTGCATCAGAGCGTCTAGTAAATGACTCACTACTGGATCAGAGCGCCTGCTAAATGACTCACTACTGGATCAGAGTGTCTGCTAAATGACTCACTACTGGATCAGAGCATCTGCTAAATGACTCACTACTGGATCAGAGCGTCTGCTAAATGACTCACTACTGGATCAGAGTGTCTGCTAAATGACTCACTACTGGATCAGAGCGTCTGCTAAATGACTCACTACTGGATCAGAGCGTCTGCTAAATTACTCACCACTGGATCAGAGCGCCTGCTAAATGACTCACTACTGGATCAGAGCGTCTGCTAAATGACTCACTACTGGATCAGAGCGCCTGCTAAATGACTCACTACTGGATCAGAGCGTCTGCTAAATGACTCACTACTGGATCAGAGCGTCTGCTAAATGACTCACTACTGGATCAGAGCGTCTGCTAAATGACTCACCTCTGCATCAGAGCGCCTGCTAAATGACTCACTACTGCATCAGAGCGTCTGCTAAATGACTCACTACTGGATCAGACCGTCTGCTGAATGACTACAATGTAAATGATGCAGCCACCACTATGCTTGAACATATGGAGAATGGCAGTCAGTTAGGGGTTGTATTGGATTTGCCCCAAACATAACACTTTGTATTCAGGACAAAAAGTGAACTGCTTTGCCACATGTTTTTGCAGTTTTGCTTTAGTGGCTTGTTACAAACAGGATGCATGTTTTAGAATATTGTTATTCTGTTCAGGCTTCCTTCTTTTCACTCTGTCAATGAGGTTAGTATTGAGGAGTAACTATACTGTTGTTGATCCATCCTCAGTGTTCTCCTATCACAGCCATTAAACTCTGTAACTGTTTTAAAGTCACCATTGGCCTCATGCTGAAATCAATGAGTGGTTTCCTTCCTCTCCGGCAACTAAGTTAGGAAGACGACTGTATCTTTGTAGTGACTGGGTGTATTGATTCACCATCCAAAGTGTAATTAATAACAACTTCACCAGAGGCTCAAAGGCAAATTCAATGTCTGCTTTTGTTTTTCCCATCTACCAATAAGTGCCCTTCTTTGTGAGGCATGGAGATGGAGATGGGAATTTGGACTTGTGGTTTTACTTAATTCTCCGTACTGGCTAATGATTATAAAGCTGATTCTGAACTAATCATTAATTCATACATTGAGCCCTGACCTGAGAGGATGGAAGTTCAATATGTAGCTAGTTGTAGATGGCTAACGTTTAATAGTTAACTAGCGAACGTTGCAAACCAAGCTTTTTAGCCAAGTAGCCGAGGACATCAAATAAAGGTATGTACAGTATTTATTACCTCTCTCATCCTGCCTCATTTACACATGCTGTATATAGATCTACTGTATTTATTACCTCTCTCATCCTGCC
>NW_027007446.1:0-1829 GCF_036934945.1 Oncorhynchus masou masou | reverse complement strand
TGCCTGGCTGTGTCTGTAGGCTGACTCTGAACACTAACAATCAGGAGAAAAGCAATCTGCTTTCTTCTATATAGTTGGGTTGAGTATGTTGGGGCGGCAGGGTAGCCTAGTGGTTAGAGCATTGGACTAGTAACTGAAAGGTTGCAAGTTCAGATCCCCGAGCTGACAAGGTACAAAATCTGTTGTTCTGCCCCTGAACAACCTATCCCTCAACATAATTAAGACAAAGGAGATGATTGTGGACTACAGGAAAAGGAGGACCAAACACGCCCCTCATTCTCATCGACAGGGCTGCAGTGGAGCAGGTTGAGAGCTTCAATTTCCTTGGTGTCCACATCACCAACAAACTAGAATTATCCAAACACACCAATACAGTCGTGAAGAGGGCACGACAAAACCTATTCCCCCTCAAGAAACTAAAAAGATTTGGCATGAGTCCTCAGATCCTCAAAAGGTTCTACAGCTGCAACATCGAGAGCATGGTTGCATCGCTGCCTGGTACGGCAAGTGACCGCAAGGCACTACAGAGGGTAGTGAGAACGGCCCAGTACATCACTGGGGCTAAGCTGTCTGCCATCCAGGACCTCTACACCAGGCGGTGTCAGAGGAAGGCCCTAAAAATTGTCAAAGACCCCAGCCACCCCAGTCATAGAATGTTCTCTCTACTACCGCGCGGCAAGTGGTACCGGAACGCCAAGTCTAGGACCAAAAGGCTCCTCAACAGCTTTTACCCCCAAGCCATAAGACTGCTGAACAGGTAATCAAATGGCTACCCAGACTATTTACATTGTCCCACCCCAACCCCTCTTTTACGCTGCTGCTAGTCTCTGTTATTCATATATGTGTAGTCACTTTAACTATACATTCATGTACAAACTACCTCAATTAGCCTGACTAACCGGTTCCTGTATATAGCCTTGTTACTGTTATAGCCTCGTTACTGTTATAGCCTCATTACTGTATATAGCCTCACTACTGTTATAGCCTCGTTACTGTTATAGCCTCATTACTGTATATAGCCACACTACTGTTATAGCATCGTTACTGTTATAGCCTGACTACTGTATATAGCCTCGCTACTCAAATCATCAAATCAAATCAAATTTATTTACATAGCCCTTCGTACATCAGCTGATATCTCAAAGTGCTGTACAGAAACCCAGCCTAAAACCCCAAACAGCAAGCAATGCAGGTGTAGAAGCACGGTGGTTAGGAAAAACTCCCTACTGTTATAGCATCGTTACTGTTATAGCCTCGTTACTGTTATAGCCTGACTACTGTATAAAGCCTCGTTACTGTTATAGCCTCACTACTGTATATAGCCTGACTACTGTATATAGCCTCATTACTGTTATAGCCTGACTACTGTATATAGCCTCGTTACTGTTATAGCCTGACTACTGTATATAGCCTCGTTACTGTTATAGCCTGACTACTGTATATAGCCTCGTTACTGTTATAGCCTGACTACTGTATATAGCCTCATTACTGTTATAGCCTGACTACTGTATATAGCCTCGCTACTGTTATAGCCTCGTTACTGTTATAGCCTGACTACTGTATATAGCCTCGTTACTGTTATAGCCTGACTACTGTATATAGCCTCGTTACTGTTATAGCCTGACTACTGTATATAGCCTCATTACTGTTATAGCCTGACTTTAATTTTACCTTTATTTTACTAGGCAAGTCAGTTAAGAACAAATTCTTATTTTCAATGACGGCCTGTTCAGGGGCAGAACGACAGATTTTGTACCTTGTCACCTCGGGGATTTGAACTTGCAACCTTTCGGTTACTAGTCCAATGCTCTAACCACTAGGCTACACTG
>NW_027007445.1:0-1830 GCF_036934945.1 Oncorhynchus masou masou | reverse complement strand
ATGTTAAATATCAGCCAGGATGTGTTTCTACCTCTGCCTCTCTCACTATGTTAAATATCAGCCAGGATGTGTTTCTACCTCTGCCTCTCTCACTATGTTAAATATCAGCCAGGATGTGCTTCTGCCTCTCTCACTATGTTAAATATCAGCCAGGATGTGTTTCTGCCTCTCTCACTATGTTAAATATCAGCCAGGATGTGTTTCTGCCTCTCTCACTATGTTAAATATCAGCCAGGATGTGTTGCTACCACTGCCTCTCTCACTATGTTAAATATCAGCCAGGATGTGTTTCTACCTCTGCCTCTCTCACTATGTTAAATATCAGCCAGGATGTGTTTCTACCTCTGCCTCTCTCACTGTGTTAAATATCAGCCAGGATGTGTTTCTACCTCTGCCTCTCTCACTATGTTAAATATCAGCCAGGATGTGTTTCTACCTCTGCCTCTCTCACTATGTTAAATATCAGCCAGGATGTGTTTCTACCTCTGCCTCTCTCACTATGTTAAATATCAGCCAGGATGTGTTTCTGCCTCTCTCACTATGTTAAATATCAGCCAGGATGTGCTTCTGCCTCTCTCACTATGTTAAATATCAGCCAGGATGTGTTTCTACCTCTGCCTCTCTCACTATGTTAAATATCAGCCAGGATGTGTTTCTGCCTCTCTCACTATGTTAAATATCAGCCAGGATGTGCTTCTGCCTCTCTCACTATGTTAAATATCAGCCAGGATGTGCTTCTGCCTCTCTCACTATGTTAAATATCAGCCAGGATGTGCTTCTGCCTCTCTCACTATGGTAAATATCAGCCAGGATGTGTTTCTACCTCTGCCTCTCTCACTATGTTAAATATCAGCCAGGATGTGTTTCTGCCTCTCTCACTATGTTAAATATCAGCCAGGATGTGCTTCTGCCTCTCTCACTATGTTAAATATCAGCCAGGATGTGCTTCTGCCTCTCTCACTATGTTAAATATCAGCCAGGATGTGCTTCTGCCTCTCTCACTATGTTAAATATCAGCCAGGATGTGTTTCTACCTCTGCCTCTCTCACTATGTTAAATATCAGCCAGGATGTGTTTCTACCTCTGCCTCTCTCACTATGTTAAATATCAGCCAGGATGTGTTTCTGCCTCTCTCACTATGTTAAATATCAGCCAGGATGTGCTTCTGCCTCTCTCACTATGTTAAATATCAGCCAGGATGTGTTTCTACCTCTGCCTCTCTCACTATGTTAAATATCAGCCAGGATGTGCTTCTGCCTCTCTCACTATGTTAAATATCAGCCAGGATGTGTTTCTACCTCTGCCTCTCTCACTATGTTAAATATCAGCCAGGATGTGTTTCTACCTCTGCCTCTCTCACTATGTTAAATATCAGCCAGGATGTGTTTCTGCCTCTCTCACTATGTTAAATATCAGCCAGGATGTGCTTCTGCCTCTCTCACTATGTTAAATATCAGCCAGGATGTGCTTCTGCCTCTCTCACTATGTTAAATATCAGCCAGGATGTGCTTCTGCCTCTCTCACTATGTTAAATATCAGCCAGGATGTGCTTCTGCCTCTCTCACTATGTTAAATATCAGCCAGGATGTGCTTCTGCCTCTCTCACTATGGTAAATATCAGCCAGGATGTGCTTCTGCCTCTCTCACTATGTACTTTGTATCTCTTTTGTCAGGTGTTTAAGAATTTGTCCTTAAGTGACTTGCCTAGTTTAATTTAAATATATATATATATATATATATATATATATATATATATATATATATATATATATATATATATATATATATATATATATATATATATATATATATATATATATAAATAAATAA
>NW_027007444.1:0-1830 GCF_036934945.1 Oncorhynchus masou masou | reverse complement strand
TTGACTGTCTGGGGAATTGAGAAGGCAGTCGTAAAGCAAGCACTTTCGCTCACCTGCATCCGTCGCCGCGAGCTTGTCCTAGGAACCTTCTGTTCGTTCCCGTTCCTACTCGTCCGGCCGTTCTTCAGTGGGCCCACTCTGCCAAGTTAGCCGGCCACCCCGGCCTTCGAGGGTACGCTTGCTTCCATTCGCCAGCGTTTCTGGTGGCCCACTCGGGACGTGACGCGCGTCGATTTGTCGCCGCTTGTTCGGTCTGCGCGCAGACTAAATCTGGGAACTCTCCTCCTGCCGGCCGTCTCAGACCGCTTCCCATTCCCTCTCGACCGTGGTCTCACATCGCTTTAGATTTTATCACCGGACTGCCTTCATCAGCGGGGAAGACAGTTATTCTTACGGTTGTCGATAGATTCTCTAAGGCGGCTCATTTCATTCCTCTCGATAAGCTCCCTTCTGCTAAGGAGACGGCTCAGATCATTATCGAGAATGTTTTCCGAATTCATGGCCTTCCGTCTGACGTCGTTTCCGACAGAGGCCCGCAGTTCACGTCTCAATTTTGGAGGGAGTTTTGCCGTTTGATTGGGGCTTCCGTCAGTCTCTCGTCCGGCTTTCATCCCCAGTCTAACGGTCAAGCGAACGGGCCAATCAGACTGTTGGTCGCATTTTACGCAGTCTTTCTTTTCGTAACCCTGCGTCTTGGTCAGAACAGCTCCCTGGGCAGAGTACGCCCACAACTCGCTTCCCTCGTCTGCTACCGGTCTATCCCCTTTTCAGTGTAGCCTCGGGTACCAGCCTCCGCTGTTCTCATCTCAGCTCGCCGAGTCCTGCGTCCCCTCCGCTCAGGCTTTTGTCCAGCGTTGCGACGCACCTGGAAGAGGTCAGGTCGGCACTTTGCCGTAATAGGGCGCAGACTGTGAGGCCGCAGCACGCGTAGGACCCAAGAGTCCTAGATATTGTCCAGAGTCAGAGAGTATGGCTCTCCACTCAGAACCTTCCCCTTAAGACAGCTTCTCGCAAGTTGGCCCAGCAGTTCATTGGTCCGTTCCGTATTTCCCAGGTCATTAATCCTGTCGCAGTGCGACTTCTTCTCCAGCCTATCTTCGTCGCGTTCACCCGGTCTTCCATGTCTCCTGTGTTAAGCCCGTTCTTCGCGCCCCCGCTCGTCCCTCCCCCCATCCTTGTCGAGGCGCACCCATCTACCAGGGTTCGTAAGATTTTGGACATGCGCCCCATCGGGGCCGTGGTCATCAGTGCCTGAGTGGATTGGGAGGGGTGCGGTCCTGAGAGAGGAGTTGGGTTCCCTAAGGACGTGCTGTGGTCGTGATCGATGATTTCCTCCGTTGCCGCCAGGTTTCCTCCTCGAGTGCGCCAGGAGGGCGCTCGGTGAGTGGGGGGGGTACTGTCATGTCTTGTTATGTCTGTTCCTGTCCTTTCTCTTCATTCTCTCTCTCTGCTGGTCTTTTTAGGTTACCTTCTCTGTCTCTCATTCCTCAGCTGTTCTACATCTGCCCTAACTAGCTCATTCTCTCTTTCCCCACCTGTTCTCTCTTCCCCCTCTGATTAGGTCTCTATTTCTTTCTCTGTTCCTGCTACTTTCAGTGTCTGATTCTTGTTTGTGTTTTTTGATGCCAGAAGCAAGCTGTCGTCTCGTTTGCTTCCACCTTGTCCTGTCCTGTCGGAGTCTGCATGCATGGCAGGTGCAGCCTGCATTATACTACGTTCTTTTGTTCCATTGACTACGTTGGAAGAGGATTTATGCCATTCCTGTTTTTTATTAAAGAACTCTGTTTTCTGTTAAAACCGCGTTTGGGTCTTCACTCAAGTTCATAACAG
>NW_027007442.1:20000-117612 GCF_036934945.1 Oncorhynchus masou masou | reverse complement strand
ATCACCTTCCTTATTGTTGTTGAGGAGGAAACATCACCTTCCTTATTGTTGTTGAGGAGGAAACATCACCTTCCTTATTGTTGTTGTTGAGGAAACATCACCTTCCTTATTACGTTGTGGAAACATCACCTTCCTTATTGCTGTTGTTGAGGAAACATCACCTTCCTTATTGTTGTTGTTGAGGAAACATCACCTTCCTTATTGTTGTTGAGAAACATCACCTTCCTTATTGTTGTTGAGGAAACATCACCTTCCTTATTGTTGTTGAGGAAACATCACCTTCCTTATTGTTGTTGTGAGGAAACATCACCTTCCTTATTGTTGTTGTTGAGGAAACATCACCTTCCTTATTGTTGTTGAGGAAACATCACCTTCCTTATTGTTGTTGTGGAGGAAACATCACCTTCCTTATTGTTGTTGTGGAAACATCACCTTCCTTATTGTTGTTGTGGAGGAAACATCACCTTCCTTATTGTTGTTGAGGAAACATCACCTTCCTTATTGCTGTTGAGGAAACATCACCTTCCTTATTGCTGTTGAGGAAACATCACCTTCCTTATTGTTGTTGTGGAGGAAACATCACCTTCCTTATTGTTGTGGAGGAAACATCACCTTCCTTATTGTTGTTGTGGAGGAAACATCACCTTCCTTATTGTTGTTGTGGAAACATCACCTTCCTTATTGTTGTTGTTGAGGAAACATCACCTTCCTTATTGTTGTTGTGGAGGAAACATCACCTTCCTTATTGTTGTGGAGGAAACATCACCTTCCTTATTGTTGTTGAGGAAACATCACCTTCCTTATTGTTGTTGTTGAGGAAACATCACCTTCCTTATTGTTGTTGAGGAAACATCACCTTCCTTATTGTTGTTGAGGAAACATCACCTTCCTTATTGTTGTTGTGGAGGAAACATCACCTTCCTTATTGTTGTTGTTGAGGAAACATCACCTTCCTTATTGTTGTTGAGGAAACATCACCTTCCTTATTGCTGTTGAGGAAACATCACCTTCCTTATTGCTGTTGTGGAGGAAACATCACCTTCCTTATTGTTGTTGTTGAGGAAACATCACCTTCCTTATTGTTGTTGTTGAGGAAACATCACCTTCCTTATTGTTGTTGTTGAGGAAACATCACCTTCCTTATTGTTGTTGTTGAGGAAACATCACCTTCCTTATTGTTGTTGTTGAGGAAACATCACCTTCCTTATTGTTGTGGAGGAAACATCACCTTCCTTATTGTTGTTGTTGAGGAAACATCACCTTCCTTATTGTTGTTGAGGAAACATCACCTTCCTTATTGTTGTGGAGGAAACATCACCTTCCTTATTGTTGTTGAGGAAACATCACCTTCCTTATTGTTGTGGAGGAAACATCACCTTCCTTATTGTTGTTGCTGAGGAAACATCACCTTCCTTATTGTTGTTGAGGAAACATCACCTTCCTTATTGTTGTTGAGGAAACATCACCTTCCTTATTGTTGTTGTTGAGGAAACATCACCTTCCTTATTGTTGTGGAGGAAACATCACCTTCCTTATTGTTGTTGAGGAAACATCACCTTCCTTGTTGTTGTGGAGGAAACATCACCTTCCTTATTGTTGTTGAGGAAACATCACCTTCCTTATTGTTGTTGAGGTAACATCACCTTCCTTATTGTTGTTGTGGAGGAAACATCACCTTCCTTATTGTTGTTGAGGAAACATCACCTTCCTTATTGTTGTGGAGGAAACATCACCTTCCTTATTGTTGTTGTTGAGGAAACATCACCTTCCTTATTGTTGTTGAGGAAACATCACCTTCCTTATTGTTGTTGAGGAAACATCACCTTCCTTATTGTTGTGGAGGAAACATCACCTTCCTTATTGTTGTGGGAGGAAACATCACCTTCCTTATTGTTGTTGAGGAAACATCACCTTCCTTATTGTTGTTGAGGAAACATCACCTTCCTTATTGTTGTTGAGGAAACATCACCTTCCTTATTGTTGTTGTTGAGGAAACATCACCTTCCTTATTGTTGTTGAGGAAACATCACCTTCCTTATTGTTGTGGAGGAAACATCACCTTCCTTATTGTTGTTGTGGAGGAAACATCACCTTCCTTATTGTTGTTGTTGAGGAAACATCACCTTCCTTATTGTTGTTGAGGAAACATCACCTTCCTTATTGTTGTTGAGGAAACATCACCTTCCTTATTGTTGTTGTTGAGGAAACATCACCTTCCTTATTGTTGTTGAGGAAACATCACCTTCCTTATTGTTGTTGAGGAAACATCACCTTCCTTATTGTTGTTGAGGAAACATCACCTTCCTTATTGTTGTTGAGGAAACATCACCTTCCTTATTGTTGTTGAGGAAACATCACCTTCCTTATTGCAGTTGAGGAAACATCACCTTCCTTATTGTTGTTGAGGAAACATCACCTTCCTTATTGTTGTTGAGGAAACATCACCTTCCTTATTGTTGTTGTTGAGGAAACATCACCTTCCTTATTGTTGTTGAGGAAACATCACCTTCCTTATTGTTGTGGAGGAAACATCACCTTCCTTATTGTTGCTGAGGAAACATCACCTTCCTTATTGTTGTTGTTGAGGAAACATCACCTTCCTTATTGTTGTTGTTGTGGAAACATCACCTTCCTTATTGTTGTTGTTGAGGAAACATCACCTTCCTTATTGTTGTTGTGGAGGAAACATCACCTTCCTTATTGTTGTTGTTGAGGAAACATCACCTTCCTTATTGTTGTTGTTGAGGAAACATCACCTTCCTTATTGTTGTTGTGGAAACATCAGCTTCCTTATTGTTGTTGTGGAAACATCACCTTCCTTATTGTTGTTGAGGAAACATCACCTTCCTTATTGTTGTGGAGGAAACATCACCTTCCTTATTGTTGTTGAGGAAACATCACCTTCCTTATTGTTGTGGAGGAAACATCACCTTCCTTATTGTTGTTGTGGAGGAAACATCACCTTCCTTATTGTTGTTGAGGAAACATCACCTTCCTTATTGTTGTTGAGGAAACATCACCTTCCTTATTGTTGTTGTTGAGGAAACATCACCTTCCTTATTGTTGTTGAGGAGGAAACATCACCTTCCTTATTGTTGTTGTTGAGGAAACATCACCTTCCTTATTGTTGTTGAGGAAACATCACCTTCCTTATTGCTGTTGTTGAGGAAACATCACCTTCCTTATTGTGTGTTGAGGAAACATCACCTTCCTTATTGTTGTTGTTGAGGAAACATCACCTTCCTTATTGCTGTTGTTGAGGAAACATCACCTTCCTTATTGTTGTTGTTGAGGAAACATCAACTTCCTTATTGCTGTTGTTGAGGAAACATCACCTTCCTTATTGCTGTTGAGGAGGAAACATCACCTTCCTTACTGTTGTTGTTGAGGAAACATCACCTTCCTTATTGTTGTTGTTGAGGAAACATCACCTTCCTTATTGTTGTTGAGGAGGAAACATCACCTTCCTTATTGTTGTTGAGGAAACATCACCTTCCTTATTGTTGTGGAGGAAATATCAACCTTCCTTATTGTTGTTGTGGTGGAAACATCACCTTCCTTATTGCTGTGGAGGAAACATCACCTTCCTTATTGTTGTTGTTGAGGAAACATCACCTTCCTTATTGTTGTTGAGGAGGAAACATCACCTTCCTTATTGTTGTTGAAGAAACATCACCTTCCTTATTGTTGTTGTTGAGGAAACATCACCTTCCTTATTGTTGTTGAGGAGGAAACATCACCTTCCTTATTGTTGTGGAGGAAACATCACCTTCCTTATTGTTGTTGTGGAAACATCACCTGCCTTATTGTTGTTGTTGAGGAAACATCACCTTCCTTATTGTTGTTGAGGAAACATCACCTTCCTTATTGTTGTTGAGGAAACATCACCTTCCTTATTGTTGTTGTGAGGAAACATCACCTTCCTTATTGTTGTTGTTGAGGAAACATCACCTTCCTTATTGTTGTTGAGGAAACATCACCTTCCTTATTGCTGTTGAGGAAACATCACCTTCCTTATTGCTGTTGTGGAGGAAACATCACCTTCCTTATTGTTGTTGTTGAGGAAACATCACCTTCCTTATTGTTGTTGTTGAGGAAACATCACCTTCCTTATTGTTGTTGTTGAGGAAACATCACCTTCCTTATTGTTGTTGTTGAGGAAACATCACCTTCCTTATTGTTGTTGTTGAGGAAACATCACCTTCCTTATTGTTGTGGAGGAAACATCACCTTCCTTATTGTTGTTGTTGAGGAAACATCACCTTCCTTATTGTTGTTGAGGAAACATCACCTTCCTTATTGTTGTGGGAGGAAACATCACCTTCCTTATTGTTGTTGAGGAAACATCACCTTCCTTATTGTTGTGGAGGAAACATCACCTTCCTTATTGTTGTTGTTGAGGAAACATCACCTTCCTTATTGTTGTTGAGGAAACATCACCTTCCTTATTGTTGTTGAGGAAACATCACCTTCCTTATTGTTGTTGTTGAGGAAACATCACCTTCCTTATTGTTGTGGAGGAAACATCACCTTCCTTATTGTTGTTGAGGAAACATCACCTTCCTTGTTGTTGTGGAGGAAACATCACCTTCCTTATTGTTGTTTAGGAAACATCACCTTCCTTATTGTTGTTGAGGTAACATCACCTTCCTTATTGTTGTTGTGGAGGAAACATCACCTTCCTTATTGTTGTTGAGGAAACATCACCTTCCTTATTGTTGTGGAGGAAACATCACCTTCCTTATTGTTGTTGTTGAGGAAACATCACCTTCCTTATTGTTGTTGAGGAAACATCACCTTCCTTATTGTTGTTGAGGAAACATCACCTTCCTTATTGTTGTGGAGGAAACATCACCTTCCTTATTGTTGTGGAGGAAACATCACCTTCCTTATTGTTGTTGAGGAAACATCACCTTCCTTATTGTTGTTGAGGAAACATCACCTTCCTTATTGTTGTTGAGGAAACATCACCTTCCTTATTGTTGTTGTTGAGGAAACATCACCTTCCTTATTGTTGTTGAGGAAACATCACCTTCCTTATTGTTGTGGAGGAAACATCACCTTCCTTATTGTTGTTGTGGAGGAAACATCACCTTCCTTATTGTTGTTGTTGAGGAAACATCACCTTCCTTATTGTTGTTGAGGAAACATCACCTTCCTTATTGTTGTTGAGGAAACATCACCTTCCTTATTGTTGTTGTTGAGGAAACATCACCTTCCTTATTGTTGTTGAGGAAACATCACCTTCCTTATTGTTGTTGAGGAAACATCACCTTCCTTATTGTTGTTGAGGAAACATCACCTTCCTTATTGTTGTTGAGGAAACATCACCTTCCTTATTGTTGTTGAGGAAACATCACCTTCCTTATTGCAGTTGAGGAAACATCACCTTCCTTATTGTTGTTGAGGAAACATCACCTTCCTTATTGTTGTTGAGGAAACATCACCTTCCTTATTGTTGTTGTTGAGGAAACATCACCTTCCTTATTGTTGTTGAGGAAACATCACCTTCCTTATTGTTGTGGAGGAAACATCACCTTCCTTATTGTTGTTGAGGAAACATCACCTTCCTTATTGTTGTTGTTGAGGAAACATCACCTTCCTTATTGTTGTTGTTGTGGAAACATCACCTTCCTTATTGTTGTTGTTGAGGAAACATCACCTTCCTTATTGTTGTTGTGGAGGAAACATCACCTTCCTTATTGTTGTTGTTGAGGAAACATCACCTTCCTTATTGTTGTTGTTGAGGAAACATCACCTTCCTTATTGTTGTTGTGGAAACATCAGCTTCCTTATTGTTGTTGTGGAAACATCACCTTCCTTATTGTTGTTGAGGAAACATCACCTTCCTTATTGTTGTGGAGGAAACATCACCTTCCTTATTGTTGTTGAGGAAACATCACCTTCCTTATTGTTGTGGAGGAAACATCACCTTCCTTATTGTTGTTGTGGAGGAAACATCACCTTCCTTATTGTTGTTGAGGAAACATCACCTTCCTTATTGTTGTTGAGGAAACATCACCTTCCTTATTGTTGTTGTTGAGGAAACATCACCTTCCTTATTGTTGTTGAGGAGGAAACATCACCTTCCTTATTGTTGTTGTTGAGGAAACATCACCTTCCTTATTGTTGTTGAGGAAACATCACCTTCCTTATTGCTGTTGTTGAGGAAACATCACCTTCCTTATTGCTGTTGTTGAGGAAACATCACCTTCCTTATTGTTGTTGTTGAGGAAACATCACCTTCCTTATTGCTGTTGTTGAGGAAACATCACCTTCCTTATTGCTGTTGTTGAGGAAACATCAACTTCCTTATTGCTGTTGTTGAGGAAACATCACCTTCCTTATTGCTGTTGAGGAGGAAACATCACCTTCCTTACTGTTGTTGTTGAGGAAACATCACCTTCCTTATTGTTGTTGTTGAGGAAACATCACCTTCCTTATTGTTGTTGAGGAGGAAACATCACCTTCCTTATTGTTGTTGAGGAAACATCACCTTCCTTATTGTTGTGGAGGAAACATCAACCTTCCTTATTGTTGTTGTGGTGGAAACATCACCTTCCTTATTGCTGTGGAGGAAACATCACCTTCCTTATTGTTGTTGTTGAGGAAACATCACCTTCCTTATTGTTGTTGAGGAGGAAACATCACCTTCCTTATTGTTGTTGAAGAAACATCACCTTCCTTATTGTTGTTGTTGAGGAAACATCACCTTCCTTATTGTTGTTGAGGAGGAAACATCACCTTCCTTATTGTTGTTGTGGAGGAAACATCACCTTCCTTATTGTTGTTGAGGAAACATCACCTTCCTTATTGTTGTGGAGGAAACATCACCTTCCTTATTGTTGTTGAGGAAACATCACCTTCCTTATTGTTGTTGTGGAGGAAACATCACCTTCCTTATTGTTGTTGTTGAGGAAACATCACCTTCCTTATTGTTGTTGTTGAGGAAACATCACCTTCCTTATTGTTGTTGTTGTGGAAACATCACGTTCCTTATTGTTGTTGTTGAGGAAACATCACCTTCCTTATTATTGTGGAGGAAACATCACCTTCCTTATTGTTGTTGTTGAGGAAACATCACCTTCCTTATTGTTGTTGTTGAGGAAACATCACCTTCCTTATTGTTGTTGTTGAGGAAACATCACCTTCCTTATTGTTGTTGTTGAGGAAACATCACCTTCCTTATTGTTGTTGAGGAGGAAACATCACCTTCCTTATTGTTGTTGTTGAGGAAACATCACCTTCCTTATTGTTGTTGTGGAGGAAACATCACCTTCCTTATTGTTGTTGTTCAGGAAACATCACCTTCCTTATTGTTGTTGAGGAAACATCACCTTCCTTATTGTTGTTGAGGAAACATCACCTTCCTTATTGTTGTTGTGGAGGAAACATCACCTTCCTTATTGTTGTTGTTGAGGAAACATCACCTTCCTTATTGTTGTTGTGGAGGAAACATCACCTTCCTTATTGTTGTTGTTGAGGAAACATCACCTTCCTTATTGTTGTTGAGGAAACATCACCTTCCTTATTGTTGTTGTTGAGGAAACATCACCTTCCTTATTGTTGTGGAGGAAACATCACCTTCCTTATTGTTGTTGTTGAGGAAACATCACCTTCCTTATTGTTGTTGAGGAAACATCACCTTCCTTATTGTTGTTGAGGAAACATCACCTTCCTTATTGTTGTTGTTGAGGAAACATCACCTTCCTTATTGTTGTTGAGGAAACATCACCTTCCTTATTGTTGTTGTTGAGGAAACATCACCTTCCTTATTGTTGTTGAGGAAACATCACCTTCCTTATTGTTGTGGAGGAAACATCACCTTCCTTATTGTTGTTGAGGAAACATCACCTTCCTTATTGTTGTTGTTGAGGAAACATCACCTTCCTTATTGTTGTTGTTGAGGAAACATCACCTTCCTTATTGTTGTTGTTGAGGAAACATCACCTTCCTTATTGTTGTTGTGGAGGAAACATCACCTTCCTTATTGTTGTTGTTGAGGAAACATCACCTTCCTTATTGTTGTTGTTGAGGAAACATCACCTTCCTTATTGTTGTTGTGGAAACATCAGCTTCCTTATTGTTGTTGTGGAAACATCACCTTCCTTATTGTTGTTGAGGAAACATCACCTTCCTTATTGTTGTGGAGGAAACATCACCTTCCTTATTGTTGTTGAGGAAACATCACCTTCCTTATTGTTGTGGAGGAAACATCACCTTCCTTATTGTTGTTGAGGAAACATCACCTTCCTTATTGTTGTTGAGGAAACATCACCTTCCTTATTGTTGTTGAGGAAACATCACCTTCCTTATTGTTGTTGTTGAGGAAACATCACCTTCCTTATTGTTGTTGAGGAGGAAACATCACCTTCCTTATTGTTGTTGTTGAGGAAACATCACCTTCCTTATTGTTGTTGAGGAAACATCACCTTCCTTATTGTTTGTTGAGGAAACATCACCTTCCTTATTGCTGTTGTTGAGGAAACATCACCTTCCTTATTGTTGTTGTTGAGGAAACATCACCTTCCTTATTGCTGTTGTTGAAGAAACATCACCTTCCTTATTGTGTTGTTGTTGAGGAAACATCACCTTCCTTATTGCTGTTGAGGAAACATCACCTTCCTTATTGTTGTGGAAGAAACATCACCTTCCTTATTGTTGTTGTGGAGGAAACATCACCTTCCTTATTGTTGTTGTTGAGGAAACATCACCTTCCTTATTGTTGTTGAGGAAACATCACCTTCCTTATTGTTGTTGAGGAAACATCACCTTCCTTATTGTTGTTGTTGAGGAAACATCACCTTCCTTATTGTTGTTGAGGAAACATCACCTTCCTTATTGTTGTTGAGGAAACATCACCTTCCTTATTGTTGTTGAGGAAACATCACCTTCCTTATTGTTGTTGAGGAAACATCACCTTCCTTATTGTTGTTGAGGAAACATCACCTTCCTTATTGCAGTTGAGGAAACATCACCTTCCTTATTGTTGTTGAGGAAACATCACCTTCCTTATTGTTGTTGAGGAAACATCACCTTCCTTATTGTTGTTGTTGAGGAAACATCACCTTCCTTATTGTTGTTGAGGAAACATCACCTTCCTTATTGTTGTGGAGGAAACATCACCTTCCTTATTGTTGCTGAGGAAACATCACCTTCCTTATTGTTGTTGTTGAGGAAACATCACCTTCCTTATTGTTGTTGTTGTGGAAACATCACCTTCCTTATTGTTGTTGTTGAGGAAACATCACCTTCCTTATTGTTGTTGTGGAGGAAACATCACCTTCCTTATTGTTGTTGTTGAGGAAACATCACCTTCCTTATTGTTGTTGTTGAGGAAACATCACCTTCCTTATTGTTGTTGTGGAAACATCAGCTTCCTTATTGTTGTTGTGGAAACATCACCTTCCTTATTGTTGTTGAGGAAACATCACCTTCCTTATTGTTGTGGAGGAAACATCACCTTCCTTATTGTTGTCACCTTCCTTATTGTTGTGGAGGAAACATCACCTTCCTTATTGTTGTTGTGGAGGAAACATCACCTTCCTTATTGTTGTTGAGGAAACATCACCTTCCTTATTGTTGTTGAGGAAACATCACCTTCCTTATTGTTGTTGTTGAGGAAACATCACCTTCCTTATTGTTGTTGAGGAGGAAACATCACCTTCCTTATTGTTGTTGTTGAGGAAACATCACCTTCCTTATTGTTGTTGAGGAAACATCACCTTCCTTATTGCTGTTGTTGAGGAAACATCACCTTCCTTATTGCTGTTGTTGAGGAAACATCACCTTCCTTATTGTTGTTGTTGAGGAAACATCACCTTCCTTATTGCTGTTGTTGAGGAAACATCACCTTCCTTATTGCTGTTGTTGAGGAAACATCAACTTCCTTATTGCTGTTGTTGAGGAAACATCACCTTCCTTATTGCTGTTGAGGAGGAAACATCACCTTCCTTACTGTTGTTGTTGAGGAAACATCACCTTCCTTATTGTTGTTGTTGAGGAAACATCACCTTCCTTATTGTTGTTGAGGAGGAAACATCACCTTCCTTATTGTTGTTGAGGAAACATCACCTTCCTTATTGTTGTGGAGGAAACATCAACCTTCCTTATTGTTGTTGTGGTGGAAACATCACCTTCCTTATTGCTGTGGAGGAAACATCACCTTCCTTATTGTTGTTGTTGAGGAAACATCACCTTCCTTATTGTTGTTGAGGAGGAAACATCACCTTCCTTATTGTTGTTGAAGAAACATCACCTTCCTTATTGTTGTTGTTGAGGAAACATCACCTTCCTTATTGTTGTTGAGGAGGAAACATCACCTTCCTTATTGTTGTTGTGGAGGAAACATCACCTTCCTTATTGTTGTTGAGGAAACATCACCTTCCTTATTGTTGTGGAGGAAACATCACCTTCCTTATTGTTGTTGAGGAAACATCACCTTCCTTATTGTTGTTGTGGAGGAAACATCACCTTCCTTATTGTTGTTGTTGAGGAAACATCACCTTCCTTATTGTTGTTGTTGAGGAAACATCACCTTCCTTATTGTTGTTGTTGTGGAAACATCACGTTCCTTATTGTTGTTGTTGAGGAAACATCACCTTCCTTATTATTGTGGAGGAAACATCACCTTCCTTATTGTTGTTGTTGAGGAAACATCACCTTCCTTATTGTTGTTGTTGAGGAAACATCACCTTCCTTATTGTTGTTGTTGAGGAAACATCACCTTCCTTATTGTTGTTGTTGAGGAAACATCACCTTCCTTATTGTTGTTGAGGAGGAAACATCACCTTCCTTATTGTTGTTGTTGAGGAAACATCACCTTCCTTATTGTTGTTGTGGAGGAAACATCACCTTCCTTATTGTTGTTGTTCAGGAAACATCACCTTCCTTATTGTTGTTGAGGAAACATCACCTTCCTTATTGTTGTTGAGGAAACATCACCTTCCTTATTGTTGTTGTGGAGGAAACATCACCTTCCTTATTGTTGTTGTTGAGGAAACATCACCTTCCTTATTGTTGTTGTGGAGGAAACATCACCTTCCTTATTGTTGTTGTTGAGGAAACATCACCTTCCTTATTGTTGTTGAGGAAACATCACCTTCCTTATTGTTGTTGTTGAGGAAACATCACCTTCCTTATTGTTGTGGAGGAAACATCACCTTCCTTATTGTTGTTGTTGAGGAAACATCACCTTCCTTATTGTTGTTGAGGAAACATCACCTTCCTTATTGTTGTTGAGGAAACATCACCTTCCTTATTGCAGTTGAGGAAACATCACCTTCCTTATTGTTGTTGAGGAAACATCACCTTCCTTATTGTTGTTGAGGAAACATCACCTTCCTTATTGTTGTTGTTGAGGAAACATCACCTTCCTTATTGTTGTTGAGGAAACATCACCTTCCTTATTGTTGTGGAGGAAACATCACCTTCCTTATTGTTGTTGAGGAAACATCACCTTCCTTATTGTTGTTGTTGAGGAAACATCACCTTCCTTATTGTTGTTGTTGTGGAAACATCACCTTCCTTATTGTTGTTGTTGAGGAAACATCACCTTCCTTATTGTTGTTGTGGAGGAAACATCACCTTCCTTATTGTTGTTGTTGAGGAAACATCACCTTCCTTATTGTTGTTGTTGAGGAAACATCACCTTCCTTATTGTTGTTGTGGAAACATCAGCTTCCTTATTGTTGTTGTGGAAACATCACCTTCCTTATTGTTGTTGAGGAAACATCACCTTCCTTATTGTTGTGGAGGAAACATCACCTTCCTTATTGTTGTTGAGGAAACATCACCTTCCTTATTGTTGTGGAGGAAACATCACCTTCCTTATTGTTGTTGTGGAGGAAACATCACCTTCCTTATTGTTGTTGAGGAAACATCACCTTCCTTATTGTTGTTGAGGAAACATCACCTTCCTTATTGTTGTTGTTGAGGAAACATCACCTTCCTTATTGTTGTTGAGGAGGAAACATCACCTTCCTTATTGTTGTTGTTGAGGAAACATCACCTTCCTTATTGTTGTTGAGGAAACATCACCTTCCTTATTGCTGTTGTTGAGGAAACATCACCTTCCTTATTGCTGTTGTTGAGGAAACATCACCTTCCTTATTGTTGTTGTTGAGGAAACATCACCTTCCTTATTGCTGTTGTTGAAGAAACATCACCTTCCTTATTGCTGTTGTTGAGGAAACATCAACTTCCTTATTGCTGTTGTTGAGGAAACATCACCTTCCTTATTGCTGTTGAGGAGGAAACATCACCTTCCTTACTGTTGTTGTTGAGGAAACATCACCTTCCTTATTGTTGTTGTTGAGGAAACATCACCTTCCTTATTGTTGTTGAGGAGGAAACATCACCTTCCTTATTGTTGTTGAGGAAACATCATTGTTGTGGAGGAAACATCACCTTCCTTATTGTTGTTGTGGTGGAAACATCACCTTCCTTATTGTTGTGGAGGAAACATCACCTTCCTTATTGTTGTTGTTGAGGAAACATCACCTTCCTTATTGTTGTTGAGGAAAACATCACCTTCCTTATTGTTGTTGAAGAAACATCACCTTCCTTATTGTTGTTGTTGAGGAAACATCACCTTCCTTATTGTTGTTGAGGAGGAAACATCACCTTCCTTATTGTTGTTGTGGAGGAAACATCACCTTCCTTATTGTTGTTGAGGAAACATCACCTTCCTTATTGTTGTGGAGGAAACATCACCTTCCTTATTGTTGTTGAGGAAACATCACCTTCCTTATTGTTGTTGTGGAGGAAACATCACCTTCCTTATTGTTGTTGTTGAGGAAACATCACCTTCCTTATTGTTGTTGTTGAGGAAACATCACCTTCCTTATTGTTGTTGTTGTGGAAACATCACCTTCCTTATTGTTGTTGTTGAGGAAACATCACCTTCCTTATTATTGTGGAGGAAACATCACCTTCCTTATTGTTGTTGTTGAGGAAACATCACCTTCCTTATTGTTGTTGTTGAGGAAACATCACCTTCCTTATTGTTGTTGTTGAGGAAACATCACCTTCCTTATTGTTGTTGTTGAGGAAACATCACCTTCCTTATTGTTGTTGAGGAGGAAACATCACCTTCCTTATTGTTGTTGTTGAGGAAACATCACCTTCCTTATTGTTGTTGTGGAGGAAACATCACCTTCCTTATTGTTGTTGTTCAGGAAACATCACCTTCCTTATTGTTGTTGAGGAAACATCACCTTCCTTATTGTTGTTGAGGAAACATCACCTTCCTTATTGTTGTTGAGGAAACATCACCTTCCTTATTGTTGTTGTTGAGGAAACATCACCTTCCTTATTGTTGTTGTGGAGGAAACATCATTCCTTATTGTTGTTGTTGAGGAAACATCACCTTCCTTATTGTTGTTGAGGAAACATCACCTTCCTTATTGTTGTTGAGGAAACATCACCTTCCTTATTGTTGTGGAGGAAACATCACCTTCCTTATTGTTGTTGTTGAGGAAACATCACCTTCCTTATTGTTGTTGAGGAAACATCACCTTCCTTATTGTTGTGGAGGAAACATCACCTTCCTTATTGTTGTTGAGGAAACATCACCTTCCTTATTGTTGTGGAGGAAACATCACCTTCCTTATTGTTGTTGTTGAGGAAACATCACCTTCCTTATTGTTGTTGAGGAAACATCACCTTCCTTATTGTTGTTGAGGAAACATCACCTTCCTTATTGTTGTTGTTGAGGAAACATCACCTTCCTTATTGTTGTGGAGGAAACATCACCTTCCTTATTGTTGTGGAGGAAACATCACCTTCCTTATTGTTGTTGAGGAAACATCACCTTCCTTGTTGTTGTGGAGGAAACATCACCTTCCTTATTGTTGTTGAGGAAACATCACCTTCCTTATTGTTGTTGAGGTAACATCACCTTCCTTATTGTTGTTGTGGAGGAAACATCACCTTCCTTATTGTTGTTGAGGAAACATGTTGTGGAGGAAACATCACCTTCCTTATTGTTGTTGTTGAGGAAACATCACCTTCCTTATTGTTGTGGAGGAAACATCACCTTCCTTATTGTTGTTGAGGAAACATCACCTTCCTTATTGTTGTTGTGGAAAACATCACCTTCCTTATTGTTGTTGAGGAAACATCACCTTCCTTATTGTTGTTGTTGAGGAAACATCACCTTCCTTATTGTTGTTGTTGTGGAAACATCACGTTCCTTATTGTTGTTGTTGAGGAAACATCACCTTCCTTATTATTGTGGAGGAAACATCACCTTCCTTATTGTTGTTGTTGAGGAAACATCACCTTCCTTATTGTTGTTGTTGAGGAAACATCACCTTCCTTATTGTTGTTGTTGAGGAAACATCACCTTCCTTATTGTTGTTGTTGAGGAAACATCACCTTCCTTATTGTTGTTGAAGGAAACATCACCTTCCTTATTGTTGTTGTTGAGGAAACATCACCTTCCTTATTGTTGTTGTGGAGGAAACATCACCTTCCTTATTGTTGTTGTTCAGGAAACATCACCTTCCTTATTGTTGTTGTTGTTGAGGAAACATCACCTTCCTTATTGTTGTTGTTGAGGAAACATCACCTTCCTTATTGTTGTTGTGGAGGAAACATCACCTTCCTTATTGTTGTTGTTGAGGAAACATCACCTTCCTTATTGTTGTTGAGGAAACATCACCTTCCTTATTGTTGTTGTTGAGGAAACATCACCTTCCTTATTGTTGTCACCTTCCTTATTGTTGTTGTTGAGGAAACATCACCTTCCTTATTGTTGTTGAGGAAACATCACCTTCCTTATTGTTGTTGTTGAGGAAACATCACCTTCCTTATTGTTGTTGTTGAGGAAACATCACCTTCCTTATTGTTGTTGAGGAAACATCACCTTCCTTATTGTTGTTGTTGAGGAAACATCACCTTCCTTATTGTTGTTGAGGAAACATCACCTTCCTTATTGTTGTGGAGGAAACACATCTTCCTTATTGTTGTTGTTGAGGAAACATCACCTTCCTTATTGTTGTTGTTGAGGAAACATCACCTTCCTTATTGTTGTTGTTGAGGAAACATCACCTTCCTTATTGTTGTTGTGGAGGAAACATCACCTTCCTTATTGTTGTTGTTGAGGAAACATCACCTTCCTTATTGCTGTTGTTGAGGAAACATCACCTTCCTTA
Organism: Oncorhynchus masou masou; assembly: GCF_036934945.1. NCBI lineage: Eukaryota > Metazoa > Chordata > Actinopteri > Salmoniformes > Salmonidae > Oncorhynchus > Oncorhynchus masou. The sequence goes on along the minus strand of NW_027007442.1, from coordinate 102,454 downwards.
TTGTTGTTGTGGAAACATCAGCTTCCTTATTGTTGTTGTGGAAACATCACCTTCCTTATTGTTGTTGAGGAAACATCACCTTCCTTATTGTTGTGGAGGAAACATCACCTTCCTTATTGTTGTGGAGGAAACATCACCTTCCTTATTGTTGTTGTGGAGGAAACATCACCTTCCTTATTGTTGTTGTTGTGGAAACATCACCTTCCTTATTGTTGTTGTTGAGGAAACATCACCTTCCTTATTGTTGTTGTGGAGGAAACATCACCTTCCTTATTGTTGTTGTTGAGGAAACATCACCTTCCTTATTGTTGTTGTTGAGGAAACATCACCTTCCTTATTGTTGTTGTGGAAACATCAGCTTCCTTATTGTTGTTGTGGAAACATCACCTTCCTTATTGTTGTTGAGGAAACATCACCTTCCTTATTGTTGTGGAGGAAACATCACCTTCCTTATTGTTGTTGAGGAAACATCACCTTCCTTATTGTTGTGGAGGAAACATCACCTTCCTTATTGTTGTTGTGGAGGAAACATCACCTTCCTTATTGTTGTTGAGGAAACATCACCTTCCTTATTGTTGTTGAGGAAACATCACCTTCCTTATTGTTGTTGTTGAGGAAACATCACCTTCCTTATTGTTGTTGAGGAGGAAACATCACCTTCCTTATTGTTGTTGTTGAGGAAACATCACCTTCCTTATTGTTGTTGAGGAAACATCACCTTCCTTATTGCTGTTGTTGAGGAAACATCACCTTCCTTATTGCTGTTGTTGAGGAAACATCACCTTCCTTATTGTTGTTGTTGAGGAAACATCACCTTCCTTATTGCTGTTGTTGAGGAAACATCACCTTCCTTATTGCTGTTGTTGAGGAAACATCAACTTCCTTATTGCTGTTGTTGAGGAAACATCACCTTCCTTATTGCTGTAGGAGGAAACATCACCTTCCTTACTGTTGTTGTTGAGGAAACATCACCTTCCTTATTGTTGTTGTTGAGGAAACATCACCTTCCTTATTGTTGTTGAGGAGGAAACATCACCTTCCTTATTGTTGTTGAGGAAACATCACCTTCCTTATTGTTGTGGAGGAAACATCAACCTTCCTTATTGTTGTTGTGGTGGAAACATCACCTTCCTTATTGCTGTGGAGGAAACATCACCTTCCTTATTGTTGTTGTTGAGGAAACATCACCTTCCTTATTGTTGTTGAGGAGGAAACATCACCTTCCTTATTGTTGTTGAAGAAACATCACCTTCCTTATTGTTGTTGTTGAGGAAACATCACCTTCCTTATTGTTGTTGAGGAGGAAACATCACCTTCCTTATTGTTGTTGTGGAGGAAACATCACCTTCCTTATTGTTGTTGAGGAAACATTCCTTATTGTTGTGGAGGAAACATCACCTTCCTTATTGTTGTTGAGGAAACATCACCTTCCTTGTTGTTGTGGAGGAAACATCACCTTCCTTATTGTTGTTGTTGAGGAAACATCACCTTCCTTATTGTTGTTGTTGAGGAAACATCACCTTCCTTATTGTTGTTGTTGTGGAAACATCACGTTCCTTATTGTTGTTGTTGAAAACATCACCTTCCTTATTGTTGTGTCACCTTCCTTATTGTTGAGGAAACATCACCTTCCTTATTGTTGTTGTTGAGGAAACATCACCTTCCTTATTGTTGTTGTTGAGGAAACATCACCTTCCTTATTGTTGTTGTTGAGGAAACATCACCTTCCTTATTGTTGTTGAGGAGGAAACATCACCTTCCTTATTGTTGTTGTTGAGGAAACATCACCTTCCTTATTGTTGTTGTGGAGGAAACATCACCTTCCTTATTGTTGTTGTTGAGGAAACATCACCTTCCTTATTGTTGTTGAGGAAACATCACCTTCCTTATTGTTGTTGAGGAAACATCACCTTCCTTATTGTTGTTGAGGAAACATCACCTTCCTTATTGTTGTTGTTGAGGAAACATCACCTTCCTTATTGTTGTTGTGGAGGAAACATCACCTTCCTTATTGTTGTTGTTGAGGAAACATGTTGAGGAAACATCACCTTCCTTATTGTTGTTGTTGAGGAAACATCACCTTCCTTATTGTTGTTGAGGAGGAAACATCACCTTCCTTATTGTTGTGAGGAAACATCACCTTCCTTATTGTTGTTGTTGAGGAAACATCACCTTCCTTATTGTTGTTGAGGAAACATCACCTTCCTTATTGTTGTTGAGGAAACATCACCTTCCTTATTGTTGTTGTTGAGGAAACATCACCTTCTTGTTGTGGAGGAAACATCACCTTCCTTATTGTTGTGGAGGAAACCTTATTGTTGTTGAGGAAACATCACCTTCCTTATTGTTGTGGAGGAAACATCACCTTCCTTATTGTTGTTGAGGAAACATCACCTTCCTTATTGTCACCTTCCTTATTGTTGTTGTGGAGGAAACATCACCTTCCTTATTGTTGTTGAGGAAACATCACCTTCCTTATTGTTGTGGAGGAAACATCACCTTCCTTATTGTTGTTGTTGAGGAAACATCACCTTCCTTATTGTTGTTGAGGAAACATCACCTTCCTTATTGTTGTTGAAACATCACCTTCCTTATTGTTGTTGAGGAAACATCACCTTCCTTATTGTTGTTGAGGAAACATCACCTTCCTTATTGAGGAAACATCACCTTCCTTATTGTTGTTGTTGAGGAAACATCACCTTCCTTATTGTTGTTGTTGAGGAAACATCACCTTATTGTTGTTGAGGAAACATTCATCACCTTCCTTATTGTTGTTGTGGAGGAAACATCACCTTCCTTATTGTTGTTGTTGAGGAAACATCACCTTCCTTATTGTTGTTGAGGAAACATCACCTTCCTTATTGTTGTTGTTGAGGAAACATCACCTTGTTGTTGAGGAAACATCACCTTCCTTATTGTTGTTGAGGAAACATCACCTTCCTTATTGTTGTTGAGGAAACATCACCTTCCTTATTGTTGTTGAGGAAACATTTCCTTATTGAGGAAACATCACCTTCCTTATTGTTGTTGAGGAAACATCACCTTCCTTATTGTTGTTGAGGAAACATCACCTTCCTTATTGTTGTTGTTGAGGAAACATCACCTTCCTTATTGTTGTTGAGGAAACATCACCTTCCTTATTGTTGTTGTTGAGGAAACATCACCTTCCTTATTGTTGTTGTTGAGGAAACATCACCTTCCTTATTGTTGTTGTTGTGAAACATCACCTTCCTTATTGTTGTTGTTGAGGAAACATCACCTTCCTTATTGTTGTTGTGGAGGAAACATCACCTTCCTTATTGTTGTTGTTGAGGAAACATCACCTTCCTTATTGTTGTTGTTGAGGAAACATCACCTTCCTTATTGTTGTTGTGGAAACATCACCTTCCTTATTGTTGTTGAGGAAACATCACCTTCCTTATTGTTGTTGAGGAAACATCACCTTCCTTATTGTTGTGGAGGAAACATCACCTTCCTTATTGTTGTTGAGGAAACATCACCTTCCTTATTGTTGTGGAGGAAACATCACCTTCCTTATTGTTGTTGTGGAGGAAACATCACCTTCCTTATTGTTGTTGAGGAAACATCACCTTCCTTATTGTTGTTGAGGAAACATCACCTTCCTTATTGTTGTTGTTGAGGAAACATCACCTTCCTTATTGTTGTTGAGGAGGAAACATCACCTTCCTTATTGTTGTTGTTGAGGAAACATCACCTTCCTTATTGTTGTTGTTGAGGAAACATCACCTTCCTTATTGCTGTTGTTGAGGAAACATCACCTTCCTTATTGTTGTTGAGGAAACATCACCTTCCTTATTGTTGTTGTTGAGGAAACATCACCTTCCTTATTGCTGTTGTTGAGGAAACATCACCTTCCTTATTGTTGTTGTTGAGGAAACATCACCTTCCTTATTGCTGTTGTTGAGGAAACATCACCTTCCTTATTGCTGTTGAGAGGAAACATCACCTTCCTTACTGTTGTTGTTGAGGAAACATCACCTTCCTTATTGTTGTTGTTGAGGAAACATCACCTTCCTTATTGTTGTTGAGGAGGAAACATCACCTTCCTTATTGTTGTTGAGGAAACATCACCTTCCTTATTGTTGTGGAGGAAACATCAACCTTCCTTATTGTTGTTGTGGAAACATCACCTTCCTTATTGCTGTGGAGGAAACATCACCTTCCTTATTGTTGTTGTTGAGGAAACATCACCTTCCTTATTGTTGTTGAGGAGGAAACATCACCTTCCTTATTGTTGTTGAAGAAACATCACCTTCCTTATTGTTGTTGTTGAGGAAACATCACCTTCCTTATTGTTGTTGAGGAAACATCACCTTCCTTATTGTTGTTGAGGAAACATCACCTTCCTTATTGTTGTTGAGGAAACATCACCTTCCTTATTGTTGTGTTGAGGAAACATCACCTTCCTTATTGTTGTTGTTGTTGAGGAAACATCACCTTCCTTATTGTTGTTGTTGAGGAAACATCACCTTCCTTATTGTTGTTGTTGTGGAAACATCACCTTCCTTATTGTTGTTGTTGAGGAAACATCACCTTCCTTATTGTTGTTGTGGAGGAAACATCACCTTCCTTATTGTTGTTGTTGAGGAAACATCACCTTCCTTATTGTTGTTGTTGAGGAAACATCACCTTCCTTATTGTTGTTGTGGAAACATCAGCTTCCTTATTGTTGTTGTGGAAACATCACCTTCCTTATTGTTGTTGAGGAAACATCACCTTCCTTATTGTTGTGGAGGAAACATCACCTTCCTTATTGTTGTTGAGGAAACATCACCTTCCTTATTGAAAACATCACCTTCCTTATTGTTGTTGTTGTGGAAACATCACCTTCCTTATTGTTGTTGAGGAAACATCACCTTCCTTATTGTTGTTGTGGAGGAAACATCACCTTCCTTATTGTTGTTGTTGAGGAAACATCACCTTCCTTATTGTTGTTGAGGAAACATCACCTTCCTTATTGTTGTTGTGGAAACATCAGCTTCCTTATTGTTGTTGTGGAAACATCACCTTCCTTATTGTTGTTGAGGAAACATCACCTTCCTTATTGTTGTGGAGGAAACATCACCTTCCTTATTGTTGTTGAGGAAACATCACCTTCCTTATTGTTCCTTATTGTTGAGGAAACATCACCTTCCATCACCTTCCTTATTGTTGTTGAGGAAACATCACCTTCCTTATTGTTGTTGTTGAGGAAACATCACCTTCCTTATTGTTGTTGAGGAGGAAACATCACCTTCCTTATTGTTGTTGTTGAGGAAACATCACCTTCCTTATTGTTGTTGAGGAAACATCACCTTCCTTATTGTTGTTGTCACCTTCCTTATTGCTGTTGAGGAAACATCACCTTCCTTATTGTTGTTGTTGAGGAAACATCACCTTCCTTATTGCCTTCACTTATTGCTGTTGTTGAGGAAACATCACCTTCCTTATTGTTGTTGTTGAGAAACATCACCTTCCTTATTGTTGTTGAGGAGAAACATCACCTTCCTTATTGTTGTTGAGGAAACATCACCTTCCTTATTGTTGTGGAGGAAACATCACCTTCCTTATTGTTGTTGTGGAAACATCACCTTCCTTATTGTTGTGGAGGAAACATCACCTTCCTTATTGTTGTTGTTGAGGAAACATCACCTTCCTTATTGTTGTTGAGAGGAAACATCACCTTCCTTATTGTTGTTGAAGAAACATCACCTTCCTTATTGTTGTTGTTGAGGAAACATCACCTTCCTTATTGTTGTTGAGGAGGAAACATCACCTTCCTTATTGTTGTTGTGGAGGAAACATCACCTTCCTTATTGTTGTTGAGGAAACATCACCTTCCTTATTGTTGTGGAGGAAACTTCACCTTCCTTATTGTTGTTGAGGAAACATCACCTTCCTTATTGTTGTTGTGAGGAAACATCACCTTCCTTATTGTTGTTGTTGAGGAAACATCACCTTCCTTATTGTTGTTGTTGAGGAAACATCACCTTCCTTATTGTTGTTGTTGTGGAAACATCACGTTCCTTATTGTTGTTGTTGAGGAAACATCACCTTCCTTATTGTTGTGGAGGATACATCACCTTCCTTATTGTTGTTGTTGAGGAAACATCACCTTCCTTATTGTTGTTGTTGAGGAAACATCACCTTCCTTATTGTTGTTGTTGAGGAAACATCACCTTCCTTATTGTTGTTGAGGAAACATCACCTTCCTTATTGTTGTTGAGGAGGAAACATCACCTTCCTTATTGTTGTTGTTGAGGAAATCATCATTGTTGTTGTGGAGGAAACATCACCTTCCTTATTGTTGTTGTTCAGGAAACATCACCTTCCTTATTGTTGTTGAGGAAACATCACCTTCCTTATTGTTGTTGAGGAAACATCACCTTCCTTATTGTTGTTGAGGAAACATCACCTTCCTTATTGTTGTTGTTGAGGAAACATCACCTTCCTTATTGTTGTTGTGGAGGAAACATCACCTTCCTTATTGTTGTTGTTGAGGAAACATCACCTTCCTTATTGTTGTGGAGGAAACATCACCTTCCTTATTGTTGTTGTTGAGGAAACATCACCTTCCTTATTGTTGTTGAGGAAACATCACCTTCCTTATTGTTGTGGAGGAAACATCACCTTCCTTATTGTTGTTGAGGAAACATCACCTTCCTTATTGTTGTGGAGGAAACATCACCTTCCTTATTGTTGTTGTTGAGGAAACATCACCTTCCTTATTGTTGTTGAGGAAACATCACCTTCCTTATTGTTGTTGAGGAAACATCACCTTCCTTATTGTTGTTGTTGAGGAAACATCACCTTCCTTATTGTTGTTCACCTTCCTTATTGTTGTGGAGGAAACATCACCTTCCTTATTGTTGTTGAGGAAACATCACCTTCCTTGTTGTTGTGGAGGAAACATCACCTTCCTTATTGTTGTTGAGTTGAAACATCACCTTCCTTATTGTTGTTGTGGAGGAAACATCACCTTCCTTATTGTTGTTGAGGAAACATCACCTTCCTTATTGTTGTGGAGGAAACATTTCCTTATTGTTGTTGTTGAGGAAACATCACCTTCCTTATTGTTGTTGAGGAAACATCACCTTCCTTATTGTTGTTGAGGAAACATCACCTTCCTTATTGTTGTTGAGGAAACATCACCTTCCTTATTGTTGTTGAGGAAACATCACCTTCCTTATTGTTGTTGAGGAAACATCACCTTCCTTATTGTTGTTGAGGAAACATCACCTTCCTTATTGTTGTTGAGGAAACATCACCTTCCTTATTGTTGTTGTTGAGGAAACATCACCTTCCTTATTGTTGTTGAGGAAACATCACCTTCCTTATTGTTGTTGGAGGAAACATCACCTTCCTTATTGTTGTTGTTGAGGAAACATCACCTTCCTTATTGTTGTTGTTGAGGAAACATCACCTTCCTTATTGTTGTTGAGGAAACATCACCTTCCTTATTGTTGTTGAGGAAACATCACCTTCCTTATTGTTGTTGTTGAGGAAACATCACCTTCCTTATTGTTGTTGAGGAAACATCACCTTCCTTATTGTTGTTGAGGAAACATCACCTTCCTTATTGTTGTTGAGGAAACATCACCTTCCTTATTGTTGTTGAGGAAACATCACCTTCCTTATTGTTGTTGAGGAAACATCACCTTCCTTATTGCAGTTGAGGAAACATCACCTTCCTTATTGTTGTTGAGGAAACATCACCTTCCTTATTGTTGTTGAGGAAACATCACCTTCCTTATTGTTGTTGTTGAGGAAACATCACCTTCCTTATTGTTGTTGAGGAAACATCACCTTCCTTATTGGTGGAGGAAACATCACCTTCCTTATTGTTGTTGAGGAAACATCACCTTCCTTATTGTTGTTGTTGAGGAAACATCACCTTCCTTATTGTTGTTCACCTTCCTTATTGTTGTTGAGGAAACATCACCTTCCTTATTGTTGTTGTGGAGGAAACATCACCTTCCTTATTGTTGTTGTTGAGGAAACATCACCTTCCTTATTGTTGTTGTTGAGGAAACATCACCTTCCTTATTGTTGTTGAGGAAACATCAGCTTCCTTATTGGTTGTGGAAACATCACCTTCCTTATTGTTGTTGAGGAAACATCACCTTCCTTATTGTTGTGGAGGAAACATCACCTTCCTTATTGTTGTTGAGGAAACATCACCTTCCTTATTGTTGTGGAGGAAACATCACCTTCCTTATTGTTGTTGTGAGGAAACATCACCTTCCTTATTGTTGTTGAGGAAACATCACCTTCCTTATTGTTGTTGAGGAAACATCACCTTCCTTATTGTTGTTGTTGAGGAAACATCACCTTCCTTATTGTTGTTGAGAGGAAACATCACCTTCCTTATTGTTGTTGTTGAGGAAACATCACCTTCCTTATTGTTGTTGAGGAAACATCACCTTCCTTATTGCTGTTGTTGAGGAAACATCACCTTCCTTATTGCTGTTGTTGAGGAAACATCACCTTCCTTATTGTTGTTGTTGAGGAAACATCACCTTCCTTATTGTTGTTGTTGAGGAAACATCACCTTCCTTATTGTTGTTGTTGAGGAAACATCAACTTCCTTATTGTGTTGTTGAGGAAACATCACCTTCCTTATTGTTGTTGTTGAGGAAACATCACCTTCCTTATTGTTGTTGTTGAGGAAACATCACCTTCCTTATTGTTGTTGTTGAGGAAACATCACCTTCCTTATTGTTGTTGAGGAGGAAACATCACCTTCCTTATTGTTGTTGAGGAAACATCACCTTCCTTATTGTTGTTCAACCTTCCTTATTGTTGTTGTGGTGGAAACATCACCTTCCTTATTGTTGTCACCTTCCTTATTGTTGTTGTTGAGGAAACATCACCTTCCTTATTGTTGTTGAGGAGGAAACATCACCTTCCTTATTGTTGTTGAAGGAAACATCACCTTCCTTATTGTTGTTGAGGAAACATCACCTTTATTGTTGTTGAGGAGGAAACATCTTCCTTATTGTTGTTGAGGAAACATCACCTTCCTTATTGTTGTTGAGGAAACATCACCTTCCTTATTGTTGTGGAGGAAACATCACCTTCCTTATTGTTGTTGAGGAAACATCACCTTCCTTATTGTTGTTGAGGAGGAAACATCACCTTCCTTATTGTTGTTGTTGAGGAAACATCACCTTCCTTATTGTTGTTGTTGAGGAAACATCACCTTCCTTATTGTTGTTGTTAGGAAACATCACCTTCCTTATTGTTGTTGTTGAGGAAACATCACCTTCCTTATTGTTGTTGAGAGGAAACATCACCTTCCTTATTGTTGTTGTGGAGGAAACATCACCTTCCTTATTGTTGTTGTTGAGGAAACATCACCTTCCTTATTGTTGTTGTTGAGGAAACATCACCTTCCTTATTGTTGTTGTTGAGGAAACATCACCTTCCTTATTGTTGTTGAGGAGGAAACATCACCTTCCTTATTGTTGTCACCTGTTGTTGAGGAAACATCACCTTCCTTATTGTTGTTGTTGAGGAAACATCACCTTCCTTATTGTTGTTGAGGAGGAAACATCACCTTCCTTATTGTTGTTGTGAGGAAACATCACCTTCCTTATTGTTGTTGTTGAGGAAACATCACCTTCCTTATTGTTGTTGTGGAGGAAACATCACCTTCCTTATTGTTGTTGTTGAGGAAACATCACACCTTCCTTATTGTTGTTGTGGAGGAAACATCACCTTCCTTATTGTTGTTGAGGAGGAAACATCACCTTCCTTATTGTTGTTGTTGAGGAAACATCACCTTCCTTATTGTTGTTGTGGAGGAAACATCACCTTCCTTATTGTTGTTGTGAGGAAACATCACCTTCCTTATTGTTGTTGAGGAAAACATCACCTTCCTTATTGTTGTTGAGGAAACATCACCTTCCTTATTGTTGTTGAGGAAACATCACCTTCCTTATTGTTGTTGAGGAAACATCACCTTCCTTATTGTTGTTGTTGAAACATCACCTTCCTTATTGTTGTTGTGAGGAAACATCACCTTCCTTATTGTTGTTGTTGAGGAAACATCACCTTCCTTATTGTTGTGGAGGAAACATCACCTTCCTTATTGTTGTTGAGGAGGAAACATCACCTTCCTTATTGTTGTGGAGGAAACATCACCTTCCTTATTGTTGTTGAGGAGGAAACATCACCTTCCTTATTGTTGTGGAGGAAACATCACCTTCCTTATTGTTGTTGAGGAAACATCACCTTCCTTATTGTTGTTGTTGAGGAAACATCACCTTCCTTATTGTTGTTGTGGAGGAAACATCACCTTTCTTATTGTTGTTGAGGAGGAAACATCACCTTCCTTATTGTTGTGGAGGAAACATCACCTTCCTTATTGTTGTTGAGGAAACATCACCTTCCTTATTGTTGTTGTGGAAACATCACCTTCCTTATTGTTGTTGAGGAAACATCACCTTCCTTATTGTTGTTGTGGAAACATCACCTTCCTTATTGTTGTTGTGGAGGAAACATCACCTTCCTTATTGTTGTTGTTGAGGAAACATCACCTTCCTTATTGTTGTGGAGGAAACATCACCTTCCTTATTGTGGTTGAGGAAACATCACCTTCCTTATTGTTGTTGAGGAAACATCACCTTCCTTATTGTTGTTGAGGAAACATCACCTTCCTTATTGCTGTTGAGGAGGAAACATCACCTTCCTTATTGCTGTTGAGGAGGAAACATCACCTACTCACCTGCACTACTTTGGACCAGGCACCATAACAGTAGTGCACTACATTGGACCAGGCACCATAACAGTAGTGCACTACTTTGGACCAGGCGCCATAACGGTAGTGCACTAGACATATAGGGAGTAGGGTGCCATTTGGGACAGAATCTCTGAGTCGTCGTCATCGCCCCCCCCCCCCCCCAAAAAAAAACAAATGAAATGAACATCACCATATTTTGTGTTATTTTTGCTCGTCAGTAGAAATCCATCTGGTTCGTCACTGAATGGGCGGGCCCAGTGGCCCTGACCAGTCATTCTCCAATTACACACTTACCCAGGCAAGACGTCTGGACTGACATCTGGAGTGAGGATACGTGCTATAAGGGGAGATGGAGGATGGGGACGAAGGAGGAGGAGGGAGGAGGAGGGAGGAGGGGGACAGAGGAGGAGTACAGGGAGGAGGAGTGGGGATACGTGCTATAAGGGGAGATGGAGGATGGGGATGAAGGAGGAAGACGAAGGAGGAGGAGAGAGGGAGGAGTACAGGGAGGAGGAGGAGGAGGAGGAGGAGGGAGGAGGAGGAGGAGGAGGAGGAGGAGGAGGAGGAGGAGGAGTGGGGATACGTGCTATAAGGGGAGATGGAGGATGGGGACAAAGGAGGAAGACGAAGGAGGAGGAGAGAGGAGGAGTACAGGGAGGAGGAGGAGGAGGAGGAGGAGGAGGAGGAGGAGGAGGAGGAGGAGGAGGAGGAGGAGGAGTGGGGATACGTGCTATAAGGGGAGATGGAGGATGGGGATGAAGGAGGAGGACGAAGGAGGAGGAGGGAGGAGGGGGACAGAGGAGGAGTACAGGGAGGAGGAGTGGGGATACGTGCAGTAAGGGGAGATGGAGGATGGGGACGAAGGAGGAAATTTAATTCATTTAATTCAGTTCGTGTCGTGATACATTTGCTATTTGTGACCTGCGGAAGTGGGTGGACAACCTAAACATTGTCTGTGTTGATGGAAATAGGGATCTTCTGGCACCAGAGATGATGAAAACTATTATAATGTGGTCCTGCTGTCTGGGATGAAGACAGAGAGAGGACCGGAGATCTCTGGGCACACACAGGTTGAATCAACATCATTGTCTCAATGTTATTTCAACATCATTTTGCCAACATGGTTATTTAGCCCAGCTTTGAACCAGACTTTGGTGCCCAAAATTCAACCTCAGACCTTGTCCTTTTCGTTAATCGATGATTGAATTGAGGTTATTTGACAACTATCAAGGCGATGTTGACACGATGTTGATTCAAGGTTGTTCTCTGACCCAGAACTCTGAGAAAACAACTAGGAGGTGATTGTGTCGTCTGTCTGGGATGTTAATGGGACAATCTGCAGTTCAAACAAGAACAACGAGGTCACTCCGTCACTGTTTCAGTAAACAGCTGAGAGAAAGGTAACCGCTCTCACATTCATAGACAAAGATATAGATGCAGGTGTAACAGTATAGACTTTACGTCCGTCCCCTCGCCCCGACCTGGGCGCGAACCAGGGACGCTCTGCACACGTCAACAGCCGCCCTCGAAGAATCTTTACCCATCGCTCCACAAAAGCCGCGGCCCTTGCCAGGCAAGGGGAACCACTACTTCAAGGTCTCAGAGCAAGTGACGTCACCGATTGGAACACTATTTAGCGCACACCACCGCTAACTAGCTAGCCGTTTCACATCGGTTACACAAGGACTGACCATCCATTGAGATCGAAATCATAATTGTAACCATGTTTTGAGGCTATACGGTGTTTGTTTAAAATTACTAAAACAAGCTTATATTCTGGGTTCTGATGAGGTATGACAGTTGAACTAAGCTCATGAGGCATTTATACATTATATTCTTCAAGAATCAATGGTTATATATAATGGTTTTAAAAGTCCAGAAACGGATTAGGAATTGTAGATTGCACCTTGAAGGTTGTCTTTGACAAGAGGCCGTTCTGACAAGGAGCGCTAACTCAGTTCAGCAGAGAAAAGATAACCCAGACAGGGGCTAGGTCCCAAATGGCACCCTATTCCCTACATAGTGCACTACTTTTGACCAGAGCTCTATGGCACCCTATTCCCTACACATAGTGCACTACTTTAGACCAGAGCTCTATGGCACCCTATTCCCTACACATAGTGCACTACTTTAGACCAGAGCTCTATGGCACCCTATTCCCTACATAGTGCACTACTTTTGACCAGGGCCCTATGGAATAGATACACAGAGTAGCGAGCTCATTAAAGTAGATTAAAACACATGGACTGATATTCCTTCTATCCCACTGTCTGTTGGTGGTTTGTGGTCTATAATACTGAGAGTAGTGGTTGGTGGTCTATAATGCTGAGAGTAGTGGTTGGTGGTCTATAATACTGAGAGTAGTGGTTGGTGGTCTATAATATTGAGAGTAGTGGTTTGTGGTCTATAATACTGACATGGAGAGTAGTGGTTGGTGGTCTATAATACTGAGAGTAGTGGTTGGGGGTCTATAATACTGAGAGTAGTGGTTGGTGGTCTATAATACTGAGAGTAGTGGTTGGTGGTCTATAATACTGAGAGTAGTGGTTGGGGGTCTATAACACTGACATGGAGAGTAGTGGTTGGTGGTCTATAATACTGAGAGTAGTGGTTGGTGGTCTATAATGTTGAGAGTAGTGGTTGGTGGTCTATAATACTGAGAGTAGTGGTTGGTGGTCTATAATACTGAGAGTAGTGGTTGGGGGTCTATAACACTGACATGGAGAGTAGTGGTTGGTGGTCTATAATATTGAGAGTAGTGGTTGGTGGTCTATAATACTGAGAGTAGTGGTTGGTGGTCTATAACACTGACATGGAGAGTAGTGGTTGGTGGTCTATAATATTGAGAGTAGTGGTTGGTGGTCTATAATACTGAGAGTAGTGGTTGGGGGTCTATAACACTGACATGGAGAGTAGTGGTTGGTGGTCTATAATATTGAGAGTAGTGGTTGGTGGTCTATAATACTGAGAGTAGTGGTTGGTGGTCTATAACACTGACATGGAGAGTAGTGGTTGGTGGTCTATAATGCTGAGAGTATAATAATAATATATCCCATTTAGCAGACGCTTTTGTCCAAAGCGACTTACAAGTCGGCTGGGGCCACTACTTTTGCATATGGGTGGCCCCCAGTGGGAATCGAACCCACGACGCTTGGCGTTGTAAGCGCCATGCTCTGCCGACTGAGCCACACAGGACCCGTTGGGGGTCTATTATATTGAGAGTAGTGGTTGGTGGTCTATAATACTGAGAGTAGTGGTTGGTGGTCTATAACACTGACATGGAGAGTAGTGGTTGGTGGTCTATAATGTTGAGAGTAGTGGTTGGGGGTCTATAATACTGAGAGTAGTGGTTGGTGGTCTATAACACTGACATGGAGAGTAGTGGTTGGTGGTCTATAATACTGAGAGTAGTGGTTGGTGGTCTATAATGTTGAGAGTAGTGGTTGGGGGTCTATAATACTGAGAGTAGTGGTTGGTGGTCTATAATACTGAGAGTAGTGGTTGGTGGTCTATAATACTGAGAGTAGTGGTTGGTGGTCTATAATACTGAGAGTAGTGGTTGGTGGTCTATAATGCTGGGAGTAGTGGTTGGTGGTCTATAATACTGAGAGTAGTGGTTGGTGGTCTATAATGTTGAGAGTAGTGGTTGGGGGTCTATAATACTGAGAGTAGTGGTTGGTGGTCTATAATATTGAGAGTAGTGGTTGGTGGTCTATAATACTGAGAGTAGTGGTTGGTGGTCTATAATACTGAGAGTAGTGGTTGGTGGTCTATAATACTGACATGGAGAGTAGTGGTTGGTGGTCTATAATACTGAGAGTAGTGGTTGGGGGTCTATAATACTGAGAGTAGTAGTTGGTGGTCTATAATGCTGAGAGTAGTGGTTGGTGGTCTATAATATTGAGAGTAGTGGTTGGTGGTCTATAATACTGAGAGTAGTGGTTGGTGGTCTATAATACTGAGAGTAGTGGTTGGGGGTCTATAATGCTGAGAGTAGTGGTTGGTGGTCTATAATACTGAGAGTAGTGGTTGGTGGTCTATAATATTGAGAGTAGTGGTTGGTGGTCTATAATACTGAGAGTAGTGGTTGGTGGTCTATAATACTGAGAGTAGTGGTTGGTGGTCTATAATATTGAGAGTAGTGGTTGGTGGTCTATAATGCTGAGAGTAGTGGTTGGTGGTCTATAATACTGAGAGTAGTGGTTGGGGGTCTATAATACTGAGAGTAGTGGTTGGTGGTCTATAATGTTGAGAGTAGTGGTTGGGGGTCTATAATACTGAGAGTAGTGGTTGGTGGTCTATAATACTGAGAGTAGTGGTTGGTGGTCTATAATACTGAGAGTAGTGGTTGGTGGTCTATAATACTGAGAGTAGTGGTTGGTGGTCTATAATATTGAGAGTAGTGGTTGGTGGTCTATAATACTGAGAGTAGTGGTTGGTGGTCTATAATACTGAGAGTAGTGGTTGGTGGTCTATAATACTGAGAGTAGTGGTTGGTGGTCTATAATACTGAGAGTAGTGGTTGGTGGTCTATAATACTGAGAGTAGTGGTTGGTTCTCTATAATACTGAGAGTAGTGGTTGGTTCTCTATAATACTGGGAGTAGTGGTTGGTGGTCTATAATATTGAGAGTAGTGGTTGGTGGTCTATAATACTGAGAGTAGTGGTTGGGGGTCTATAATGCTGAGAGTAGTGGTTGGTGGTCTATAATGCTGAGAGTAGTGGTTGGTGGTCTATAATATTGAGAGTAGTGGTTGGTGGTCTATAATACTGAGAGTAGTGGTTGGTGGTCTATAATACTGAGAGTAGTGGTTGGTGGTCTATAATATTGAGAGTAGTGGTTGGTGGTCTATAATATTGAGAGTGGTGGTTGGTGGTCTATAATACTGAGAGTAGTGGTTGGTTCTCTATAATATTGAGAGTAGTGGTTGGTGGTCTATAATACTGAGAGTAGTGGTTGGTGGTCTATAATATTGAGAGTAGTGGTTGGTGGTCTATAATGCTGAGAGTAGTGGTTGGTTCTCTATAATATTGAGAGTCGTGGTTGGGGGTCTATAATACTGAGAGTAGTGGTTGGTGGTCTATAATATTGAGAGTAGTGGTTGGTGGTCTATAATGCTGAGAGTAGTGGTTGGTGGTCTATAATGCTGAGAGTAGTGGTTGGTGGTCTATAATACTGAGAGTAGTGGTTGGTGGTCTATAATACTGAGAGTAGTGGTTGGTGGTCTATAATACTGAGAGTAGTGGTTGGTGGTCTATAATACTGAGAGTAGTGGTTGGTGGTCTATAATACTGAGAGTAGTGGTTGGTGGTCTATAATACTGAGAGTAGTGGTTGGTGGTCTATAATACTGAGAGTAGTGGTTGGTGGTCTATAATACTGGGGGTAGTGGTTGGTGGTCTATAATGCTGAGAATAGTGGTTGGTGGTCTATAATATTGAGAGTAGTGGTTGGTGGTCTATAATACTGAGAATAGTGGTTGGTGGTCTATAATACTGAGAGTAGTGGTTGGTGGTCTATAATGCTGAGAGTAGTGGTTGGTGGTCTATAATATTGAGAGTAGTGGTTGGTGGTCTATAATACTGAGAATAGTGGTTGGTGGTCTATAATACTGTGAGTAGTGGTTGGTGGTCTATAATGCTGAGAGTAGTGGTTGGTGGTCTATAATATTGAGAGTAGTGGTTGGTGGTCTATAACACTGACATGGAGAGTAGTGGTTGGTGGTCTATAATACTGAGAGTAGTGGTTGGTGGTCTATAATATTGAGAGTAGTGGTTGGTGGTCTATAATACTGAGAATAGTGGTTGGTGGTCTATAATACTGAGAGTAGTGGTTGGTGGTCTATAATGCTGAGAGTAGTGGTTGGTGGTCTATAATATTGAGAGTAGTGGTTGGTGGTCTATAACACTGACATGGAGAGTAGTGGTTGGTGGTCTATAATACTGAGAGTAGTGGTTGGTGGTCTATAATACTGAGAGTAGTGGTTGGTGGTCTTTAATACTGAGAGTAGTGGTTGGTGGTCTATAATGTTGAGAGTAGTGGTTGGTGGTCTATAATACTGAGAGTAGTGGTTGGTGGTCTATAATACTGAGAGTAGTTGTTGGTGGTCTATAATACTGAGAGTAGTGGTTGGTGGTCTATAATACTGAGAGTAGTGGTTGGTGGTCTATAATACTGAGAGTAGTGGTTGGTGGTCTATAATACTGAGAGTAGTGGTTGGTGGTCTATAATACTGAGAGTAGTGGTTGGTGGTCTATAATACTGGGAGTAGTGGTTGGTGGTCTATAATACTGAGATTAGTGGTTGGTGGTCTATAATGCTGAGAATAGTGGTTGGTGGTCTATAATACTGAGAGTAGTGGTTGGTGGTCTATAATACTGAGAGTAGTGGTTGGTGGTCTATAATACTGAGAGTAGTGGTTGGTGGTCTATAATACTGAGAGTAGTGGTTGGTGGTCTATAATACTGAGAGTAGTGGTTGGTGGTCTATAATACTGAGAGTAGTGGTTGGGGGTCTATAATACTGAGAGTAGTGGTTGGTGGTCTATAATACTGAGAGTAGTTGTTGGTGGTCTATAATACTGAGAGTAGTGGTTGGTGGTCTATAATACTGAGAGTAGTGGTTGGGGGTCTATAATACTGAGAGTAGTGGTTGGTGGTCTATAATACTGAGAGTAGTTGTTGGTGGTCTATAATACTGACATGGAGAGTAGTGGTTGGGGGTCTATAATACTGAGAGTAGTGGTTGGTGGTCTATAATACTGAGAGTAGTGGTTGGTGGTCTATAATACTGAGAGTAGTGGTTGGTGGTCTATAATACTGACATGGAGATTAGTGGTTGGTGGTCTATAATATTGAGAGTAGTGGTTGGTGGTCTATAATGCTGAGAGTAGTGGTTGGTGGTCTATAATACTGAGAGTAGTGGTTGGTGGTCTATAATACTGAGAGTAGTGGTTGGTGGTCTATAATACTGAGAGTAGTGGTTGGTGGTCTATAATACTGACATGGAGATTAGTGGTTGGTGGTCTATAATATTGAGAGTAGTGGTTGGTGGTCTATAATGCTGAGAGTAGTGGTTGGTGGTCTATAATACTGAGAGTAGTGGTTGGTGGTCTATAATACTGACATGGAGAGTAGTGGTTGGTGGTCTATAATTCTGACATGGAGAGTAGTGGTTGGTGGTCTATAATACTGAGAGTAGTGGTTGGTGGTCTATAATATTGAGAGTAGTGGTTGGTGGTCTATAATACTGAGAGTAGTGGTTGGTGGTCGATAATACTGAGAGTAGTGTTTGGTGGTCTATAATACTGACATGGAGAGGAGTGGTTGGTGGTCTATAATACTGAGAGTAGTGGTTGGTGGTCTATAATATTGAGAGTAGTGGTTGGTGGTCTATAATACTGAGAGTAGTGGTTGGTGGTCTATAATACTGGGAGTAGTGGTTGGTGGTCTATAATACTGAGAGTAGTGGTTGGTGGTCTTTAATGCTGAGAGTAGTGGTTGGGGGTCTATAATACTGAGAGTCGTGGTTGGTGGTCTATAATACTGAGAGTCGTGGTTGGTGGTCTATAATACTGACATGGAGAGTAGTGGTTGGTGGTCTATAATGCTGAGAGTAGTGGTTGGTGGTCTATAATGCTGAGAGTAGTGGTTGGTGGTCTATAATACTGAGAGTAGTGGTTGGTGGTCTATAATACTGAGAGTAGTGGTTGGTGGTCTATAATACTGAGAGTAGTGGTTGGTGGTCTATAATGCTGAGAGTAGTGGTTGGTGGTCTATAATACTGAGAGTAGTGGTTGGTGGTCTATAATACTGGGAGTAGTGGTTGGTGGTCTATAATACTGAGAGTAGTGGTTGGTGGTCTTTAATGCTGAGAGTAGTGGTTGGGGGTCTATAATACTGAGAGTCGTGGTTGGTGGTCTATAATACTGAGAGTCGTGGTTGGTGGTCTATAATACTGACATGGAGAGTAGTGGTTGGTGGTCTATAATGCTGAGAGTAGTGGTTGGTGGTCTATAATGCTGAGAGTAGTGGTTGGTGGTCTATAATACTGAGAGTAGTGGTTGGTGGTCTATAATACTGAGAGTAGTGGTTGGTGGTCTATAATACTGAGAGTAGTGGTTGGTGGTCTATAATGCTGAGAGTAGTGGTTGGTGGTCTATAATACTGAGAGTCGTGGTTGGTGGTCTATAATACTGAGAGTAGTGGTTGGGGGTCTATAACACTGAGAGTAGTGGTTGGTGGTCTATAATATTGAGAGTAGTGGTTGGTGGTCTATAATACTGAGAGTAGTGGTTGGTGGTCTATAATATTGAGAGTAGTGGTTGGTGGTCTATAATACTGAGAGTAGTGGTTGGTGGTCTATAATACTGAGAGTAGTGGTTGGTGGTCTATAATACTGGGAGTAGTGGTTGGGGGTCTATAACACTGAGAGTAGTGGTTGGTGGTCTATAATGCTGAGAGTAGTGGTTGGTGGTCTATAATACTGAGAGTAGTGGTTGGTGGTCTATAATACTGAGAGTAGTGGTTGGGGGTCTATAACACTGAGAGTAGTGGTTGGTGGTCTATAATACTGAGTGTAGTGGTAGGGGGTCTATAATACTGACATGGAGAGTAGTGGTTGGTGGTCTATAACACTGACATGGAGAGTAGTGGTTGGTGGTCTATAATACTGAGAGTAGTTGTTGGTGGTCTATAATACTGAGAGTAGTGGTTGGTGGTCTATAATACTGAGAGTAGTGGTTGGGGGTCTATAATACTGAGAGTAGTGGTTGGTGGTCTATAATACTGAGAGTAGTTGTTGGTGGTCTATAATACTGACATGGAGAGTAGTGGTTGGGGGTCTATAATACTGAGAGTAGTGGTTGGTGGTCTATAATACTGAGAGTAGTGGTTGGTGGTCTATAATACTGAGAGTAGTGGTTGGTGGTCTATAATACTGACATGGAGATTAGTGGTTGGTGGTCTATAATATTGAGAGTAGTGGTTGGTGGTCTATAATGCTGAGAGTAGTGGTTGGTGGTCTATAATACTGAGAGTAGTGGTTGGTGGTCTATAATACTGAGAGTAGTGGTTGGTGGTCTATAATACTGAGAGTAGTGGTTGGTGGTCTATAATACTGACATGGAGATTAGTGGTTGGTGGTCTATAATATTGAGAGTAGTGGTTGGTGGTCTATAATGCTGAGAGTAGTGGTTGGTGGTCTATAATACTGAGAGTAGTGGTTGGTGGTCTATAATACTGACATGGAGAGTAGTGGTTGGTGGTCTATAATTCTGACATGGAGAGTAGTGGTTGGTGGTCTATAATACTGAGAGTAGTGGTTGGTGGTCTATAATATTGAGAGTAGTGGTTGGTGGTCTATAATACTGAGAGTAGTGGTTGGTGGTCGATAATACTGAGAGTAGTGTTTGGTGGTCTATAATACTGACATGGAGAGGAGTGGTTGGTGGTCTATAATACTGAGAGTAGTGGTTGGTGGTCTATAATATTGAGAGTAGTGGTTGGTGGTCTATAATACTGAGAGTAGTGGTTGGTGGTCTATAATACTGGGAGTAGTGGTTGGTGGTCTATAATACTGAGAGTAGTGGTTGGTGGTCTTTAATGCTGAGAGTAGTGGTTGGGGGTCTATAATACTGAGAGTCGTGGTTGGTGGTCTATAATACTGAGAGTCGTGGTTGGTGGTCTATAATACTGACATGGAGAGTAGTGGTTGGTGGTCTATAATGCTGAGAGTAGTGGTTGGTGGTCTATAATGCTGAGAGTAGTGGTTGGTGGTCTATAATACTGAGAGTAGTGGTTGGTGGTCTATAATACTGAGAGTAGTGGTTGGTGGTCTATAATACTGAGAGTAGTGGTTGGTGGTCTATAATACTGAGAGTAGTGGTTGGTGGTCTATAATGCTGAGAGTAGTGGTTGGTGGTCTATAATACTGAGAGTAGTGGTTGGTGGTCTATAATACTGAGAGTAGTGGTTGGGGGTCTATAACACTGAGAGTAGTGGTTGGTGGTCTATAATATTGAGAGTAGTGGTTGGTGGTCTATAATACTGAGAGTAGTGGTTGGTGGTCTATAATATTGAGAGTAGTGGTTGGTGGTCTATAATACTGAGAGTAGTGGTTGGTGGTCTATAATACTGAGAGTAGTGGTTGGTGGTCTATAATACTGGGAGTAGTGGTTGGGGGTCTATAACACTGAGAGTAGTGGTTGGTGGTCTATAATGCTGAGAGTAGTGGTTGGTGGTCTATAATACTGAGAGTAGTGGTTGGTGGTCTATAATACTGAGAGTAGTGGTTGGGGGTCTATAACACTGAGAGTAGTGGTTGGTGGTCTATAATACTGAGTGTAGTGGTTGGGGGTCTATAATACTGACATGGAGAGTAGTGGTTGGTGGTCTATAACACTGACATGGAGAGTAGTGGTTGGTGGTCTATAACACTGACATGGAGAGTAGTGGTTGGTGGTCTATAATACTGAGAGTAGTGGTTGGTGGTCTATAATACTGAGAGTAGTGGTTGGTGGTCTATAATATTGAGAGTAGTGGTTGGTGGTCTATAATACTGGGAGTAGTGGTTGGTGGTCTATAATGCTGAGAGTAGTGGTTGGTGGTCTATAACACTGAGAGTAGTGGTTGGTGGTCTATAATATTGAGAGTAGTGGTTGGTGGTCTATAATATTGAGAGTAGTGGTTGGTGGTCTATAATACTGAGAGTAGTGGTTGGTGGTCTATAATACTGAGAGTAGTGGTTGGTGGTCTATAATTCTGACATGGAGAGTAGTGGTTGGTGGTCTATAATACTGAGAGTAGTGGTTGGTGGTCTATAATACTGAGAGTAGTGGTTGGTGGTCTATAATACTGACATGGAGAGTAGTGGTTGGTGGTCTATAATTCTGACATGGAGAGTAGTGGTTGGTGGTCTATAATACTGAGAGTAGTGGTTGGTGGTCTATAATACTGAGAGTAGTGGTTGGTGGTCTATAATTCTGACATGGAGAGTAGTGGTTGGTGGTCTATAATACTGAGAGTAGTGGTTGGTGGTCTATAATACTGAGAGTAGTGGTTGGTGGTCTATAATACTGAGAGTAGTGGTTGGTGGTCTATAATACTGAGAGTAGTGGTTGGTGGTCTATAATATTGAGAGTAGTGGTTGGTGGTCTATAATACTGAGAGTAGTGGTTGGTGGTCTATAATACTGAGAGTAGTGGTTGGTGGTCTATAATACTGGGAGTAGTGGTTGGGGGTCTATAATACTGGGAGTAGTGGTTGGGGGTCTATAATGTTGGCTCAAATATCCTGGTCGTGGGTAAAGTTCATGATGCCGTTGACCTTAAGGCCCCAGGATCAGCGGATCCACAATAGTCCCATAACATCAAAGATCCACCACCATATTTTACAACAACTATGGTGTTCTTTTCTGCTCAGGCATTCCGCTGTTGACGTTAAACCCCCCCGCTGCTGTTCATTGCCACAGAGTTCTATTTCCATGCCATCTGACCAAAGCCCCGGTTTCAACCCCCTCCCTCCCTCCCGAGTTAGGATGAGCAAGTACTGTAAGCTGACCCTGGATCTGTAGAGCTTGTACTCAGAGCCCCTGTCTGACCCACTCTCAAGAATCAAGATTCAAGTTTATTAGAAAACATCATTGCACGGTAATATGAAATGAAATGTCAAGTAGAGTAGTGCAAAATATATATATTTTTAAAAATACGTATATATAGCCTAGTGGTTAGAGCGTTGGACTAGTAACCGGAACGTTGCAAGTTCAAACCCCTGAGCTGACAAGGTACAAATCTGTCGTTCTGCCCCTGAACAGGCAGTTAACCCACTGTTCCTAGGCCGTCATTGAAAATAAGAATTTGTTCTTAACTGACTTGCCTAGTAAAATAAAGGTAAAATAACATAAAATAAAATATATACTGTTTGATGGACTGTATATACATCATAAAATTGTCCACTCTCTGTGGCAAAACCAACGCTCTGCCTCTTTCAGGCTGATTTGGGATCAGTCATTACAACCCAGTCTAATTGTAATGATGGAGAGCAGACCATTACACTGACCCCGGACCAGGGTTAATGTTAATAGCTTTGCTTTACAGCACACACACAATGACACACACACACACACACACGCCTAAATCACCTGATTGTAGAGGGCCTTGTTGACTCAAGGTGAAAGCTGTATTGTTGAATTACCACCTTTTACTGTAGTCCTGACAGGTGTGTGTGTGTGTGTGTGCCCGCGCGTGTGTGTGTGTGTGTGTAATTCACAGTGGAGGTTATTCTGCTGAGATTCTCAAAATAGAACCCTATTCCCTACATACAGTAGTGCACTACTTTAGACCAAAGCCATATGGTATCCTATTCCCCACATAGTGCACTACTTTAGAACAGAGCCATATGGCACCCTATTCCCTACATAGTGCACTACTTTAGACCAGAGCTCTATGGCACCCTGTTCCCTACATAGTCCACTAGACTTGATGGATGTGTTGGACAATAACATCATTTTTTTTAATGACTACCTTATCTCTGTACCCCACACATGCAATCATCTGTAAGGTCCCTCGGTTGAGCAGTGAATTTCAAACACAGATTCAACCACAAAGACCAGGGAGGTTTTCCAATGCATTGCAAAGAAAGGCACCTACAGTATTGGTAGATGGGTAAAAAAAAACAAAAAGCAGACATTGAATATCCCTTTGAACATGGTGAAGTTATGACTTATACTTGGATGGCGTATCGATACAACCAGTAGCTACAAAGATACAGATCCTTTTTAACTCAGTTGCCGGAGAGGAAGGAAACCGCTCAGGGATTTCAGCATGAGGCCAATGGTGACTTTAAAACAGTTACAGAGTTTAATGGCTGTGACAGGAGAAAACTGAGGATGGATCAATTACATTGTAGTTACTCCACAATACTAACCTAACTGACAGAGTTTAATGGCTGTGATAGGAGAAAACTGAGGATGGATCAACTACATAGTTACTCCACAACACTAACCTAACTGACAGAGTTTAATGGCTGTGACAGGAGAAAACTGAGGATGGATCAACTACATAGTTACTCCACAACACTAACCTAACTGACAGAGTTTAATGGCTGTGACAGGAGAACACTGAGGATGGATCAACTACATAGTTACTCCACAACACTAACCTAACTGACAGAGTGAGAAGAAGGAAGCCTGTACAGAATAAAACATTCCAGGATAAACATCCTGTTTGTAACCCTAAGTAATACTGCTAAAAATGTGGCAAAGCAGTTCACTTTTTGTCCTGAATACAAAATGTTATGTTTGGGGCAAATTCAATACAACACCTCACTGAGTACCACTCTCCATATTTTCAAGCTTAGTCGAGGCTGCATCAAGTTATGTGTATTGACATGACGTGGCCCTCTTTGGGTATAGTGAGCACCATCCCCTCTCTCTCACCACCTCTCTCTTCCCCCACACCCCGGCTCTGTTATCACAGGTTGTAAATCCCTGGAGGAGACTCTTTCCCTCATGAAGTATAGAGAGAGAGAAGGTTTCACAGGAGAACAAAGGACACTCTTCTCCATCATAGAACTTGAGAACTGAACAATGTCCATGTTTTGGAGAATGTGTACACGGTCGGGGGGAGAATCCAGCCACGACCGGTCCATTTCGTTTAATGTTTGTGATACTCATGAGAGACAATACAGCCACATTACCAGAGATCTGTATATACAAGAGTCTCAAGCGTGAGGCTTGCATCTAATTGTTGTATAAAGTGAATGAGTAAAGGTTAAACTATTTGTGAAATGATGTAATGTGATTTTAAACTGTTTAACCTGTTACGACTGGGGATTCCGCTAGCGGAACGTTTCGACAACATCCAGTGAAATGGAATTATATGAAATAACTTACTTTCATACATTCACAAGTGCAATACACCAAATTAAAGCTTAACATCCTGTTAATCTAGCCACCGTGTCAGATTTCAAAAAGGCTTTATGGCGAAAGCAAACCATGCTATTATCTGAGGACAGCACCCCATCAAACAAACACATGACAATCACATTTCAACCCGCCAGGCACAACACAAAACTCAGAAATAACGATATAATTAATGCCTTACCTTTGAAGATCTTCTTCTGTTGGCACTCTAATATCTCCCATAAACATCATAAATGGTCCTTTTGTTCGATAAATTCCGTCGTTATATCTCCAAAATGTTATTTGTCGTGTTTGATTTTAAAAAAACAGCGTTTCCAACTCTCGCAACATGACTACAAAATATCTAATAAGTTACCTGTAATCTTGATCCAAACATTTCAAACAACTTTCCTAATACAACTTTAGGTATTTTTGTCTGTAAATAATCAATAAAATTTAAGACAGGATAAACTGTGTTCAATACAGGACCAAAACAAAGTGGAGCGAGCTTTCAGGTCGTGCGCCCCAACCAGAACAGTACACTAGACTCGACCCTCACTCTGAACAGCCGTACTTCTTCATTACTCAAAAGAAAAACATCAACCGATTTCTAAAGACTGTTGACATCCAGTGGAAGCGATAGGAACTGCAAGCAAGTGCCTTAGAAATCTAGATCCCCATAGAAAACCCATTGAAAACACTTGTCACCTCAAAAATAAATCCTGGATGATTTGTCCTCGGGGTTTTGCCTGCCAAATAAGTAATGTTATACTCACAGACATCATTTTAACAGTTTTAGAAACGTTAGAGTGTTTTCCATCCAAATCTACAAATTATATGCATATCCTAGCTTCATGGCCTGAGTAGCAGGCAGTTTACTTTGGGCACACTTTTCATCCGGACGTGAAAATACCGCCCCCTAGCCTTAACAAGTTTTAATGAAGGAAACTCCAATTCCATTTGGAGTTTAACTAAGTCCTAGGCCCGCCCCATGAGCACAGACATTGATCTGACGTCATGGGAGAGCCCTTTCCTACTGTTCTGGATATAACCCCCACCTTGGAAATGTCCAAACAGATCAGTACATCAATCACAGAGGGAGTTGAGGTTTGAGTAGAGACCAGGCGTACCTCCACCATCGAGGGAGCAAAGGTTGTAATGGTTTCTGAATCTTTTAAACTCTGAGACTATCAAGCCGACAGAATAAGAGCTACTCTTCGATACTAATTACTAGTCTGCAGCTAGAAATTATGTACCTGTGAATGTGAGGACTGACAACTCTTCTATGAGAATCATCTCTTCTATGAGAACATTTCTGAATGGGACTCTGAAGTATCCATTCTAACCACGGAAGAGAGAGAGAGGGTGGATGAACTTTCCAGCAGAAAGACAGGCGTTTCCAACAGAGATCACGACGACACACTGAGCGTAAATGTATATAGTGATTGCAATTATTCCCGAATGAGTGAGCGTTCATCTACAAAGGAATAGCATTTCAATGAATATAATTATCAAGTGTGTAGTGACTCATTTGCGTAATTCCCGCCTTTCTAAGTTGACCCCCACTTCCCTTTTGTCCACCAAGCCGCCATACCGGTTTACCCCACTAGGGAACATCCCCTACCATTTCCTTGTACCCATATCTACTTTGTTGATGCATTTCTGTGATTATTTAGTTAGTTAATAAATAAATGATTGAGGCAATTGATGTATGGATGATTCATAGTGAATTCTGGGTTCCTGCAGATAACCAACCATTTAGACATTTGGAATGAGACTAACGTGAGGTAAAGAATAATTCATTAATTAGAAGACAAATTTATCAGATATTAAAATATCTGAAAGTTATATTAGGAAAAATATGACTTTGTAATCTGAATATTTTCCTTGGTGCCCTGACCTTCTAGTTAATTACATTTACATGATTAGTCTAATCATAATAATAATTACAGAGAATTGATTTGATAAAATAACAGTCTTCATTTTAATGATGCCAAAGACACGACAGTATGCTTGTAATCATTAAGGACTGGGGAGTTTTTCAGGATAAAAAAAGAAACAGAATGGAGCTAAGTAATGAGAAAATACTAGAGGAAAACCTGGGAGATGAATTCTCCTATCAGCAGGACAATAACCTAAAACACAAGGCCAAATCTACACTGGAGTTGTTTACCAAGACGACAGTGAATGTTACAGATGAGTTACAGTTTTGACTTCTTGAAAATCTATGGCAAGACTTCAAAATAGCTGTCTGGCAAAGATCAACAACTAACTTGACAGAGCTTGAAAAATAATCATGTGCAAATATTGTACAATCCAGGTGTGTAAAGCTCTTAGACTCAACCAGAAAGACTCACAGCTCTTAAAGACTCACCCAGAAGGACTCACAGCTCTTAGACTCACCCAGAAGGACTCACAGCTCTTAGACTCACCCAGAAGGACTCACAGCTCTTAGACTCACCCAGAAGGACTCACAGCTCTTAGAGACTCACCCAGAAGGACTCACAGCTCTTAAAGACTCACCCAGAAGGACTCACAGCTCTTAGACTCACCCAGAAGGACTCACAGCTCTTAAAGACTCACCCAGAACGACTCACAGCTCTGAGAGACTCACCCAGAAAGACTCACAGCTCTTAGACTCACGGCTCTTAGACTCACCCAGAAGGACTCACAGCTCTTAGACTCACCCAGAAAGACTCACAGCTCTTAAAGACTCACCCAGAAAGACTCACAGCTCTTAGAGACTCACCCAGAAGGACTCACAGCTCTTAAAGACTCACCCAGAAAGACTCACAGCTCTGAGAGACTCACCCAGAAAGACTCACAGCTACCAAATCACTACCAAAGGTGCTTCTAACATCTATTGACTCAGAGATGTGAATGCAAATAAATATATATATATATGTATTTCTGTATTTCATTTTCAACACATTTGCTAAAATGTAAAAACAAAAACAAAACAAAAACTTTATAGGGTCATTATAGGGTATACCATACCGTCCCTGTCACGCCCTGACCTTAGTTATCTTTGTTTTATTTATTATTTTGGTTAGGTCAGGGTGTGACGAGGGTGGTATGTGTGTTCTTGTCTTGTCTAGGGTTTTTTGTATATATTTGGGGTTTTGGTATTGTCTAGGTAAATGTCGGTCTATGGTGGCCTGAATTGGTCCCCAATCAGAGACAGCTATAGGGTATTATTGGGTATTGTGTATAGATGAGTGAATTGATGCTGTAACACAACAAAGTGCGGAATAAATCAACGGGTATGAATACATTCTACAGGGACTGTCACGAGAAAGAAAGGACCTAACAGAGGAGACCAAGGCACAGCGTGATATGAATACATTCTACAGGGACTGTCACGGTCATCATAACGAGGAGACCAAGGCACAGCGTGATATGAATACATTCTACAGGGACTGTCACGGTCAGGAACAGACATAACAGGAGACCAAGGCACAGCGTGATATGAATACATTCTACAGGGACTGTCACGGTCATCGTAACGAGGAGACCAAGGCACAGCGTGATATGAATACATTCTACAGGGACTGTCACGGTCGTCGTAACGAGGAGACCAAGGCACAGAGTGATATGAATACATTCTACAGGGACTGTCACGGTCATCATAACGAGGAGACCAAGGCACAGCGTGATATGAATACATTCTAAGGGACTGTCACGGTCATCGTAATGAGGAGACCAAGGCACAGCGTGATATGAATACATTCTACAGGGACTGTCACAGTCGTCATAACGAGGAGACCAAGGCACAGCGTGATATGAATACATTCTACAGGGACTGTCACGGTCATCTTAACATCTTGTTAAGACCAAGGCACATTTTCAAAAAGCGTGATATGAATACATATAACGAGGAGACCAAGGCACAGCGTGATATGAATACATTCTACAGGGACTGTCACGGTCGTCGTAACGAGGAGACCAAGGCACAGCGTGATATGAATACATTCTACAGGGACTGTCACGGTCTCCATAACGAGGAGACCAAGGCACAGCGTGATATCAATACATTCTACAGGGACTGTCACGGTCGTCGTAACGAGGAGACCAAGGCACAGCGTGATATGAATACATTCTACAGGGACTGTCACGGTCCGTCTGTAACGAGGAGACCAAGGCACAGCGTGATATGAATACATTCTACAGGGACTGTCACGGTCGTGGTAACGAAGAGACCAAGGCACAGCGTGATATGAATACATTCTACAGGGACTGTCACGGTTACTCAACGAGGAGACCAAGGCACAGCGTGATATGAATACATTCTACAGGGACTGTCACGGCCAAGTGCCGTAAAATCTAGACCAAGGCACAGCGTTGATAACACTTGTACACCTCACAGGGACTGGACCAAGGGAGACCAAGGCAGCATGATATGAATACATTTTACAGGGACTGTCACGAAACGTTAACGAGGAGACCAAGGCACAGAGTATATGAATACATTCTACAGGGACTGTCACGGCCGTCGTAACGAGGAGACCAAGGCACAGCGTGATATGAATACATTCTTTGGGGACTGTCACGGTCATCATAACGAGGAGACCAAGGCACAGCGTGATATGAATACATTCTACAGGGACTGTCACGGTCATCATAACGAGGAGACCAAGGCACAGCGTGATATGAATACATTCTACAGGGACTGTCACGGTTTCGTCATAACTCTGAGACCAAGGCACAGAGTGATATGAATACATTCTACAGGGACTGTCACGGTCGTCATAACGAGGAGACCAAGGCACAGCGTGATATGAATACATTCTACAGGGACTGTCACGGCCATTCATAACGAGGAGACCAAGGCACAGAGTGATATGAATACATTCTACAGGGACTGTCACGGCGTCATAACGAGGAGACCAAGGCACAGCGTGATATGAATACATTCTACAGGGACTGTCACGGTCATCGTAACGAGGAGACCAAGGCACAGCGTGATATGAATACATTCTACAGGGACTGTCACGGTCGTCGTAACGAGGAGACCAAGGCACAGCGTGATATGAATACATTCTACAGGGACTGTCACGGTCATCGTAACGAGGAGACCAAGGCACAGCGTGATATGAATACATTCTACAGGACTGTCACGGTCGTCATAACGAGGAGACCAAGGCACAGCGTGATATGAATACATTCTACAGGGACTGTCACGGTCGTCATAACGAGGAGACCAAGGCACAGAGTGATATGAATACATTCTACAGGGACTGTCACGGTCATCATAACGAGGAGACCAAGGCACAGCGTGATATGAATACATTCTACAGGGACTGTCACGGTCGTCGTAACGAGGAGACCAAGGCACAGCGTGATATGAATACATTCTACAGGGACTGTCACGGTCATCGTAACGAGGAGACCAAGGCACAGCGTGATATGAATACATTCTACAGGGACTGTCACGGCCGTCGTAACGAGGAGACCAAGGCACAGCGTGATATGAATACATTCTACAGGGACTGTCACGGTCGTCTGGCAAAGAGGAGACCAAGGCACAGCGTGATATGAATACATTCTACAGGGACTGTCACGGTCGTCATAACGAGGAGACCAAGGCACAGCGTGATATGAATACATTCTACAGGGACTGTCACGGCTCGTCTCAACGAGGAGATCAAGGCGCAGCGTGATATGAATACATTCTACAGTGACTGTCACGGCCGTATTGACGAGAGACCAAGGCACAGCGTGATATGAATACATTCTACAGGGACTGTCACGGCACGTTTGTAAAATGAGGAGACCAAGGCACAGCGTGATATGAATACATTCTACAGGGACTGTCACGGTCGTCGTAACGAGGAGACCAAGGCACAGCGTGATATGAATACATTCTACAGGGACTGTCACGGTCGTCGTAACGAGGAGACCAAGGCACAGCGTGATATCAATACATTCTACAGGGACTGTCACGGTCGTCGTAACGAGGAGACCAAGGCACAGCGTGATATGAATACATTCTACAGGGACTGTCACGGTCGTCGTAACGAGGAGACCAAGGCACAGCGTGATATGAATACATTCTACAGGGACTGTCACGGTCGTCGTAAGTGAGGAGACCAAGGCACAGCGTGATATGAATACATTCTACAGGGACTGTCACGGTCGTCGTAACGAGGAGACCAAGGCACAGCGTGATATGAATACATTCTACAGGGACTGTCACGGTCGTCGTAACGAGGAGACCAAGGCACAGCGTGATATGAATACATTCTACAGGGACTGTCACGGACGTCGTAACGAGGAGACCAAGGCACAGCGTGATATGAATACATTCTACAGGGACTGTCACGGTCGTCGTAACGAGGAGACCAAGGCACAGCGTGATATGAATACATTCTACAGGGACTGTCACGGTCGTCGTAACGAGGAGACCAAGGCACAGCGTGATATGAATACATTCTACAGGGACTGTCACGGTCGTCATAACGAGGAGACCAAGGCACAGCGTGATATGAATACATTCTACAGGGACTGTCATGGTCGTCGTAACGAGGAGACCAAGGCACAGCGTGATATGAATACATTATTCTTTATTAAAACGAAGAACACTAAACAAACTAACAAAATGACCGTGACTCTATATAACACATGTGCTCACATGCAACTACACGTAGACAATAACCCACAAAACCAAAATGGAAAAATGGCTACCTAAATTGGATCCCCAATCAGAGACAACGATAAACAGCTGTCACTGATTGGGAACCAATTCCGGCCACTATTGACCTACATTTACCTAGACAATACCAAAACCCCATAGATATACAAAAAAAAACCTAGACAAAACAAAAACACAAATACCACCCTCGTCACACCCTGACCTAACCAAAATAATAATGAAAACAAAGATAACTAAGGTCAGGATGTGACAGGGACGGTATTTCTCATATCTTTCCATCCCCAGGATAAACGTAAAGTGGCCCTTAAAGCCCTGCATGAAGTAAGTAGTCTATACTCGTCGTTCTTCTCACACATCAGCAACTTCTCCTTGTGGCAGTTTGGAATATGAGAGTGACGTCAACACAAACCACTGTCTCCCCCATGTTGATTTACCTAGCAACTACAAGGGCAGGGAGTGCAGGGTTTAGTTCCATACTAGCCCATGCTTGACTTGGACTGAAATAGGTGCCTGTACTGTTTATATTTAGGAACAGCAACACCTCTATACTGTTGATCTGATATTCTATAAGAGAATACAGGAACACCTCTATACTGTTGATCTGATATTCTATAAGAGGAACAGCAACTCCTCTATACTGTTGATCTGATATTCTATAAGAGAACAGCAACTCCTCTATACTGTTGATCTGATATTCTATAAGAGGAACAGCAACTCCTCTATACTGTTGATCTGATATTCTATAAGAGGAACAGCAACTCCTCTATACTGTTGATCTGATATTCTATAAGAGGAACAGCAACTCCTCTATACTGTTGATCTGATATTCTATAAGAGAATACAGGAACACCTCTATACTGTTGATCTGATATTCTATAAGAGGAACAGCAACTCCTCTATACTGTTGATCTGATATTCTATAAGAGGAACAGCAACTCCTCTATACTGTTGATTTGATATTCTATAAGAGAATACAGGAACACCTCTATACTGTTGATCTGATATTCTATAAGAGGAACAGCAACTCCTCTATACTGTTGATCTGATATTCTATAAGAGAATACAGGAACACCTCTATACTGTTGATCTGATATTCTATAAGAGGAACAGCAACGCCTCTATACTGTTGATCTGATATTCTATAAGAGAATACAGCAACGCCTCTATACTGTTGATCTGATATTCTATAAGAGAATACAGGAACACCTCTATACTGTTGATCTGATATTCTATAAGAGGAACAGCAACACCTCTATACTGTTGATCTGATATTCTATAAGAGGAACAGCAACTCCTCTATACTGTTGATCTGATATTCTATAAGAGAATACAGGAACACCTCTATACTGTTGATCTGATATTCTATAAGAGGAACAGCAACTCCTCTATACTGTTGATCTGATATTCTATAAGAGGAACAGCAACTCCTCTATACTGTTGATCTGATATTCTATAAGAGGAACAGCAACTCCTCTATACTGTTGATCTGATATTCTATAAGAGGAACAGCAACTCCTCTATACTGTTGATCTGATATTCTATAAGAGGAACAGCAACTCCTCTATACTGTTGATCTGATATTCTATAAGAGGAACAGCAACTCCTCTATACCGTTGATCTGATATTCTATAAGAGGAACAGCAACTCCTCTATACTGTTGATCTGATATTCTATAAGAGGAACAGCAACACCTCTATACTGTTGATCTGATATTCTATAAGAGAATACAGGAACTCCTCTATACTGTTGATCTGATATTCTATAAGAGGAACAGCAACACCTCTATACTGTTGATCTGATATTCTATAAGAGAATACAGGAACACCTCTATACTGTTGATCTGATATTCTATAAGAGAATACAGCAACTCCTCTATACTGTTGATCTGATATTCTATAAGAGGAACAGCAACGCCTCTATACTGTTGATCTGATATTCTATAAGAGGAACAGCAACTCCTCTATACTGTTGATCTGATATTCTATAAGAGGAACAGCAACTCCTCTATACTGTTGATCTGATATTCTATAAGAGGAACAGCAACACCTCTATACTGTTGATCTGATATTCTATAAGAGGAACAGCAACGCCTCTATACTGTTGATCTGATATTCTATAAGAGGAACAGCAACTCCTCTATACTGTTGATCTTGTATTCTATAAGAGAATACAGGAACACCTCTATACTGTTGATCTGATATTCTATAAGAGGAACAGCAACTCCTCTATACTGTTGATCTGATATTCTATAAGAGGAACAGCAACTCCTCTATACTGTTGATCTGATATTCTATAAGAGAATACAGGAACATCTCTATACTGTTGATCTGATATTCTATAAGAGGAACAGCAACTCCTCTATACTGTTGATCTGATATTCTATAAGAGAATACAGGAACACCTCTATACTGTTGATCTGATATTCTATAAGAGAATACAGCAACGCCTCTATACTGTTGATCTGATATTCTATAAGAGAATACAGGAACTCCTCTATACTGTTGATCTGATATTCTATAAGAGAATACAGGAACACCTCTATACTGTTGATCTGATATTCTATAAGAGAATACAGCAACTCCTCTATACTGTTGATCTGATATTCTATAAGAGGAACAGCAACTCCTCTATACTGTTGATCTGATATTCTATAAGAGGAACAGCAACTCCTCTATACTGTTGATCTGATATTCTATAAGAGGAACAGCAACACCTCTATACTGTTGATCTGATATTCTATAAGAGAATACAGAAACACCTCTATACTGTTGATCTGTTATTCTATAAGAGGATACAGGAACACCTCTATACTGTTGATCTGATATTCTATAAGAGGAACAGCAACTCCTCTATACTGTTGATCTGATATTCTATAAGAGGAACAGCAACGCCTCTATACTGTTGATCTGATATTCTATAAGAGAATACAGGAACACCTCTATACTGTTGATCTGATATTCTATAAGAGAATACAGGAACACCTCTATACTGTTGATCTGATATTCTATAAGAGGAACAGCAACTCCTCTATACTGTTGATCTGATATTCTATAAGAGGAACAGCAACACCTCTATACTGTTGATCTGATATTCTATAAGAGGAACAGCAACGCCTCTATACTGTTGATCTGATATTCTATAAGAGGAACAGCAACTCCTCTATACTGTTGATCTGATATTCTATAAGATAATACAGGAACACCTCTATACTGTTGATCTGATATTCTATAAGAGGAACAGCAACTCCTCTATACTGTTGATCTGTTATTCTATAAGAGGATACAGGAACACCTCTATACTGTTGATCTGATATTCTATAAGAGGAACAGCAACACCTCTATACTGTTGATCTGATATTCTATAAGAGGAACAGCAACGCCTCTATACTGTTGATCTGATATTCTATAAGAGAATACAGCAACACCTCTATACTGTTGATCTGTTATTCTATAAGAGGATACAGGAACACCTCTATACTGTTGATCTGATATTCTATAAGAGGAACAGCAACTCCTCTATACTGTTGATCTGATATTCTATAAGAGGAACAGCAACGCCTCTATACTGTTGATCTGATATTCTATAAGAGAATACAGGAACACCTCTATACTGTTGATCTGATATTCTATAAGAGAAACAGCAACACCTCTATACTGTTGATCTGATATTCTATAAGAGAAACAGCAACACCTCTATACTGTTGATCTGATATTCTATAAGAGAATACAGCAACACCTCTATACTGTTGATCTGATATTCTATAATACAGGAACACCTCTATACTGTTGATCTGATATTCTATAAGAGGAACAGCAACACCTCTATACTGTTGATCTGATATTCTATAAGAGAATACAGGAACACCTCTATACTGTTGATCTGATATTCTATAAGAGGAACAGCAACACCTCTATACTGTTGATCTGATATTCTATAAGAGGAACAGCAACACCTCTATACTGTTGATCTGATATTCTATAAGAGGAACAGCAACACCTCTATACTGTTGATCTGATATTCTATAAGAGGAACAGCAACACTCTATACTGTTGATCTGATATTCTATAAGAGGAACAGCAACTCCTCTATACTGTTGATCTGATATTCTATAAGAGGAACAGCAACACCTCTATACTGTTGATCTGATATTCTATAAGAGGAACAGCAACGCCTCTATACTGTTGATCTGATATTCTATAAGAGGAACAGCAACACCTCTATACTGTTGATCTGATATTCTATAAGAGGAACAGCAACTCCTCTATA
Source organism: Oncorhynchus masou masou (assembly GCF_036934945.1). NCBI lineage: Eukaryota > Metazoa > Chordata > Actinopteri > Salmoniformes > Salmonidae > Oncorhynchus > Oncorhynchus masou. The sequence goes on along the minus strand of NW_027007442.1, from coordinate 66,893 downwards.
CTGTTGATCTGATATTCTATAAGAGGAACAGCAACACCTCTATACTGTTGATCTGATATTCTATAAGAGGAACAGCAACACCTCTATACTGTTGATCTGATATTCTATAAGAGGAACAGCAACTCCTCTATACTGTTGATCTGATATTCTATAAGAGAATACAGGAACACCTCTATACTGTTGATCTGATATTCTATAAGAGGAACAGCAACGCCTCTATACTGTTGATCTGATATTCTATAAGAGGAACAGCAACGCCTCTATACTGTTGATCTGATATTCTATAAGAGGAACAGCAACACCTCTATACTGTTGATCTGATATTCTATAAGAGGAACAGCAACTCCTCTATAGTGTTGATCTGATATTCTATAAGAGGAACAGCAACTCCTCTATACTGTTGATCTGATATTCTATAAGAGAATACAGGAACACCTCTATAGTGTTGATCTGATATTCTATAAGAGGAACAGCAACTCCTCTATACTGTTGATCTGATATTCTATAAGAGGAACAGCAACTCCTCTATAGTGTTGATCTGATATTCTATAAGAGGAACAGCAACTCCTCTATACTGTTGATCTGATGTTCTATAAGAGGAACAGCAACACCTCTATACTGTTGATCTGATATTCTATAAGAGAATACAGGAACACCTCTATACTGTTGGTCTGATATTCTATAAGAGGAACAGCAACACCTCTATACTGTTGATCTGATATTCTATAAGAGGAACAGCAACTCCTCTATACTGTTGATCTGATGTTCTATAAGAGAATACAGGAACACCTCTATACTGTTGATCTGATATTCTATAAGAGGAACAGCAACGCCTCTATACTGTTGATCTGATATTATATAAGAGGAACAGCAACGCCTCTATAACGTTGATCTGATATTCTATAAGAGGAACAGCAACACCTCTACACTGTTGATCTGATATTCTATAAGAGGAACAGCAACACCTCTATACTGTTGATCTGATATTCTATAAGAGGAACAGCAACACCTCTATACTGTTGATCTGATATTCTATAAGAGGAATAGCAACACCTCTATACTGTTGATCTGATATTCTATAAGATAATACAGGAACACCTCTATACTGTTGATCTGATATTCTATAAGAGGAACAGCAACTCCTCTATACTGTTGATCTGATATTCTATAAGAGGAACAGCAACACCTCTATACTGTTGATCTGATATTCTATAAGATAATACAGGAACACCTCTATACTGTTGATCTGATATTCTATAAGAGGAACAGCAACTCCTCTACACTGTTGATCTGATATTCTATAAGAGGAACAGCAACGCCTCTATACTGTTGATCTAATATTCTATAAGAGGAACAGCAACACCTCTATACTGTTGATCTGATATTCTATAAGAGGAACAGCAACGCCTCTATACTGTTCATCTGATATTCTATAAGAGGAACAGCAACTCCTCTATACTGTTGATCTGATATTCTATAAGAGGAACAGCAACTCCTCTATACTGTTGATCTGATATTCTATAAGAGGAACAGCAACTCCTCTTTACTGTTGATCTGATATTCTATAAGAGAATACAGGAACAACAACATAACTGAGGTGCCGGTACTAAGGTCAAGCACTGATACCGGCACTACCACGCCTGATTCAACAAACCAACCAATCACCATCAAGACCCTGGTTATTTTATTGAGCCTGTGTTTTATCAGGGAGTCACGTTGAGGCCAAGGTCTCTTTTACCTCGGTCTCTTTTACCTCGGTCTCAACCTGAATTACAGACATGACAGAGATTACATGAGTCAGAAAAACAGGGTCAGAAAAAATAAAAAACACATTGATCCGTAATAAGGTCCTCTATCAGCTTTCTGATTGGCCGAGGGGCACAAAACAACATTTCAATTAGCTGCAAAGTGTGTTGATGCTTTGCTGAAACAAAATCCTTCCCGACACAGACTGTACTAGTATTTCTACAGGCCTTGTTAGGGAGGATGGAGACATTGAATTGATGCGAAAAACAACATATTTATTTACCTTCATAAATGTATACAGAAAAATGTGGTTTTATTTGTAGGTTATTAAATTAAATTCACCACTATAAGAACACTTAAACATGCTTAGTTCTAGCTCTCTCTCTCTCTCTCTCTCTCTCTCTCTCTCTCTCTCTCTCTCGCGCTGTCTCTCTCTCGCTGTCTTTCTCTCACTGTCTCTCTCTCTCGCTTGTGTTTGTAGGTTATTAAATTCAATTCACCATTATAAGACCACTTAAACATGCTTAGTTCAAGCTCTCTCTCTCTCTCTCTCTCTCTCTCTCTCTCTCTCTCTCTCTCTCTCTCGCTGTCTCTCTCTCACTGTCTCTCTCTCGCTGTCTCTCTCTCGCTGTATTTGTAGGTTATTGAATTAAATTCACCATTATAAGACCACTTAAACATGCTTAGTTCAAGCTCTCTCTCTCTCTCTCTCTCTCTCTCTCTCTCTCTCTCTCTCTCTCTCTCTCGCTCTCGCTGTCTCTCTCTCACTGTCTCTCACTCGCTGTCTCTCTCTCGCTTGTATTTGTAGGTTATTGAATTAAATTCACCATTATAAGACCACTTAAACATGCTTAGTTCTCTCTCTCGCTCTCTCTCGCTCTCGGTCTCACTCTCTCTCTCTCGCACTCTCTCGCTCTCTCTCTCACTCTCTCTCTGGCTTGCTGTCTCTCTCTCTCACTGTCTCTCTCTATCTCGCTGTCTCTCTCTCTCGCTGTCTATCTCTCTCTCGCTGTCTCTCTCTCTCTCTCGCTCTCTCGCTCTCTCTCTCTTGCTCTCTCTCTGGCTTGCTGTCTCTCTCCTTCTCTCTCTCTCGCTGTCACTCTCTCTCTCTCTCGCTGTCTCTCTCTCTCTCTCTCTCGCTGTCTCTCTCAATTAAATTCAATTCAAGGGCTTTATTGGCATGGGAAACATGTGTTAACATTGCCAAAGCAAGTAAGGTAGATAATATATAAAGTGAAATAAACAATAAAAATCAACAGTAGACATCACACATACAGAAGTTTCAAAACAATAAAGACATATTCATATTCATATTCATACAAATGTCATATTATATATATATACAGTGTTTTAACAATGTACAAATGGTAAAGGACACAAGATAAAATAAATAAGCATAGATATGGGTTGAATTTACAATGGTGCGTGTTCTTCACTGGTTGCCCTTTTCTCGTAGCAACAGGTCACAAATCTTGCTGCTCTGATGGCACACTGTGGAATTTCACCCAGTAGATATGGGAGTATTTCAAGATTGGATTTGTCTTCGAATTCTTTGTGGATCTGTGTAATCTGAGGGAAATATGTCTCTATAATATGGTCATACATTGGGCAGGAGGTTAGGAAGTGCAGCTCAGTTTCCACCTCATTTTGTGGGCAGTGTGCACATAGCCTGTCTTCTCTTGAGAGCCATGTCTGCCTACGGCGGCCTTTCTCAATAGCAAGGCTGTGCTCGCTGAGTCTGTACATAGTCAAAGCTTTCCTTAATTTTGGGTCAGTCACAGTGGTCAGGTATTCTGCCGCTGTGTACTCTGTGTAGGGCCAAATAGCATTCTAGTTTGCTCTGTTTTTTTGTTAATTCTTTCCAATGTGTCAAGTAATTATCTTTTTGTTTTCTCATGATTTGGTTGGGTCTAATTGTGCTGCTGTCCTGGGGCTCTGTAGGGTGTGTTTGTGTTTGTGAACAGAGCCCCAGGACCAGCTTGCTTAGGGACTCTTCTCCAGGTTCATCTCTCTGTAGGTGATGGCTTTGTTGTGAAAGGTTTGGGAATCGCTTCCTTTTAGGTGGTTATAGAATTTAACGGCTCTTTTCTGGATTTTGATAATTAGTGGGTATCGGCCTAATTCTGCTCTGCATGCATTATTTGGTGTTCTACGTTGTACACGGAGGATATTTTTGCAGAATTCTGCGTGCAGAGTCTCAATTTGGTGTTTGTCCCATTTTGTGAAGTCTTGGTTGGTGAGCGGACCCCAGACCTCACAACCATAAAGGGCAATGGGCTCTATGACTGATTCAAGTATTTTTAGCCAAATCCTAATTGGTATGTTGAAATTTATGTTCCTTTTGATGGCATAGAATGCCCTTCTTCCCTTGTCTCTCAGGTCGTTCACAGCTTTGTGGAAGTTACCTGTGGCGCTGATGTTTAGGCCAAGGTATGTATAGTTTTTTGTGTGCTCTAGGGCAACAGTGTCTAGATGGAATTTGTATTTGTGGTCCTGGTAACTGGACCTTTTTTGGAACACCATTATTTTGGTCTTACTGAGATTTACTGTCAGGGCCCAGGTCTGACAGAATCTGTGCATAAGATCTAGGTGCTGCTGTAGGCCCTCCTTGGTTGGTGACAGAAGTACCAGATCATCAGCAAACAGCAGACATTTGACTTCGGATTCTAGTAGAGTGAGGCTGGGTGCTGCAGACTTTTCTAGTGCCCGCGCCAATTCGTTGATATATATGTTGAAGAGGGTGGGGCTTAAGCTGCATCCCTGTCTAACCCCACGACCCTGTGTAGAAATTTGTGTGTTTTTCGCCAATTTTAACCGCACACTTGTTGTTTGTGTACATGGATTTTATGATGTCGTATGTTTTACCCTCAACACCACTTTCCATCAGTTTGTATAGCAGACCCTCATGCCAAATTGAGTCGGTTGGCTTTTTTGAAATCAACAAAGCATGAGACGACTTTGCCTTTGTTTTGGTTTGTTTGGTTGTCAATTAGGTGTGCAGGGTGAATACATGGTCTGTTGTACGGTAATTTGGTAAAAAGCCAATTTGACATTTGCTCAGTACATTGTTTTCATTGAGGAAGTGTACGAGTCTGCTGTTAATGATAATGCAGAGGATTTTCCCAAGGTTACTGTTGACGCATATTCCACGGTAGTTATTGGGGTCAAATTTGTCTCCATTTTTGTGGATTGGGGTGATCAGTCCTTGGTTCCAAATATTGGGGAAGATGCCAGAGCTAAGGATGATGTTAAAGAGTTTTAGTATAGCCAATTGGAATTTGTTGTCTGTATATCTGATCATTTCATTGAGGATACCATCAACACCACAGGCCTTTTTGGGTTGGAGGGTTTTTATTTTGTCCTGTAACTCATTCAATGTAATTGGAGAATCCAGTGGGTTCTGGTAGTCTTTAATAGTTGATTCTAAGATCTGTATTTGATCATGTATAAGTTTTTGCTCTTTATTCTTTGTTATAGAGCCAAAAAGATTGGAGAAGTGGTTTACCCATACATCTCCATTTTGGATAGATAATTCTTCATGTTGTTGTTTGTTTAGTGTTTTCCAATTTTCCCAGAAGTGGTTAGAGTCTATGGATTCTTCAATTACATTGAGCTGATTTCTGACATGCTGTTCCTTCTTTTTCCGTAGTGTATTTCTGTATTGTTTTAGTGATTCACCATAGTGAAGGCGTAGACTCAGGTTTTCCGGGTCTCTATGTTTTTGGTTGGACAGGTTTCTCAATTTCTTTCTTAGATTTTTGCATTCTTCATCAAACCATTTGTCATTGTTGTTAATTTTCTTCGGTTTTCTATTTGAGATTTTTAGATTTGATAGGGAAGCTGAGAGGTCAAATATACTGTTAAGATTTTCTACTGACAAGTTTACACCTTCACTATTACAGTGGAACGTTTTACCCAGGAAATGGTCTAATGGGGATTGAATTTGTTGTTGCCTAATTGTTTTTTGGTAGGTTTCCAAACTACATTCCTTCCATCTATAGCATTTCTTAATGTTACTCAGTTCCTTTGGCTTTGATGCCTCATGATTGAGTATTGCTCTGTTCAAGTAGACTGTGATTTTGCTGTGATCTGATTGGGGTGTCAGTGGGCTGACTGTGAACGCTCTGAGAGACTCTGGGTTGAGGTCAGTGATAAAGTAGTCTACAGTAGTCTCTCTCTCTCGCTGTCGTCTACAGTAGTCTCTCTCTATCTTGCTCTCTCTCTCGCTGTCTCTCTCTCTCTCTATCTTACTCTCTCTCTCTCGCTGTCACTCTCTCTCTCTATCTTACTCTCTCTCTCTCGCTGTCACTCTCTCTCTCTCGCTGTCTCTCTCTCTCTCTCGCTGTCTCTCTCTCTCTCTCTCTCTATCTTGCTCTTCTCTCGCTGTCTCTCTCTCTCGCTGTCTCTCTCGCTGTCTCTCTCTCGCTGTCTCTCTCGCTGTCTCTCTCTCTCGCTGTCTCTCTCTCGCTGTCTCTCTCTCTCGCTGTCTCTCTCTCTCGCTGTCTCTCTCTCTCGCTGTCTCTCTCTCTCGCTGTCTCTCTCTCGCTGTCTCTCTCTCTCTCACTGTCTCTCTCTCTCGCTGTCTCTCTCTCGCTGTCTCTCTCGCTGTCTCTCTCTCTCGCTGTCTCTCTCTCTCTCGCTGTCTCTCTCTCTCTCTCTATCTTGCTCTCTCTCTCTCTATCTTGCTCTCTCTCTCTCACTCGCTCTCACTTGCTTTCACTCGCTCACTGTCTTTCTCTCTCTCTCGCTGTCTCTCTCTCTCGCTGTCTCTCTCTCGCTGTCTCTCTCTCTCTCGCTGTCTCTCTCTCTCTCGCTGTCTCTCTCTCTCTCGCTGTCTCTCTCTCTCTCTCTATCTTGCTCTCTCTCTCTCTATCTTGCTCTCTCTCTCTCACTCGATCTCACTTGCTTTCACTCGCTCACTGTCTTTCTCTCTCTCTCGCTGTCTCTCTCTCTCTCGCTGTCTCTCTCTCTCTCTCTATCTTGCTCTCTCTCTCTCTCACTTGATCTCACTTGCTTTCACTCGCTCACTGCGTTCTGGTGAGTTCAGAATAAAAGTTTTTTTTATCTCACACCAAGTTTTGTCCAATAAGGCCTGAGGAGTTTATTGGTATATGGCCAATATACCACAACCCCCGAGGTGGCTTATTGCTGTTACAAACTGGTTACCAACATAATTAGAGTTGTAAAAATAAATGTTTTGTCATAACCGTGGTATACGGTCTGATATACCACGGCTGTCAGCCAATCAGCATTCAGGGCTGGAACCACCCATTTTAGAATCTCGTTTTTAGAATGTCAGAGCAGAGGGCTAAGTTACACATAATAAAGGGGTAGAATATGGCTGCAGGAATAGGGTTGGATGTGGTAAGGGTTAGGGTTAGGGTTAGGGTTGTGGTTGTAGTTTTGGTTGAGGTCTAGGGTTAGGGTTGTGGTTGTAGTTTTGGTTGAGGTCTAGGGTTAGGGTTGTGGTTGTAGTTGTGGTTGAGGTCTAGGGTTAGGGTTGTAGTTGTAGTTGTGGTTGAGGTTTAGGGTTAGGGTTGTAGTTGTGGTTGAGGGTTAGGGTTAGGGTTAGGGTTGTGGTTGTGGTTGTAGTTGTGGTTGAGGGTTAGGGTTAGGGTTAGGGTTGTGGTTGTGGTTGTAGTTGTAGTTGTGGTTGAGGTTTAGGGTTAGGGTTAGGGTTGAACTGGGTAGTAGACATGAAGCTAAGGTTAGGGTTAGGGTTGTGGTTGAGATTTAGGGTTAGGGTTAGGGTTGTGTTTGAGGGTTAGGGTTAGGGTTAGGGTTGTGGTTGAGATTTAGGGTTAGGGTTAGGGTTGTGGTTGAGATTTAGGGTTAGGGTTAGGGTTGTGGTTGAGATTTAGGGTTAGGGTTAGGGTTGTGTTTGAGGGTTAGGGTTAGGGTTAGGGTTGTGTTTGAGGGTTAGGGTTAGGGTTAGGGTTGTGTTTGAGGGTTAGGGTTAGGGTTAGGGTTGTGGTTCAGGCTAGGGTTAGATTGAACCGGGTTACATAAGAACCTGTAATGGTTACACATTTCCATGCAAAAGTGACACCAGTCATTTTCATTTCTTCAATAAAAGTTCTGCATAACAGTTTATAAGGCACAAAGTCATCATCATAAGGAAGACTTTTGAAAGTTTAGTAAGAGCATTTCATTTCTTTTTGCTTTTCTCCGCAGGGTCTAGAAGAATGTAATCAAGTACTCAGGATATGCCTGGTTGTCATGGAAAATGACAAACATAGATGGTCCTGATGGGTTGTCTGTCACGCTGTTGTAGAGTTCAACAGTTGTGGTGCTTTTAGCTGGAGGAACTGTCATCCCATGTCGTCCTGCAGTGAAATCGCCAGTCAGAACTCGACATAGGTACATATACTTCTGTCCCTGGCGATCCGGTCTTGAGTATGTGCTCCTGGCAGAGTAACTGGCAGCAACAGCAAAGTAGGTGCCGTTTCCAAATGCTGTAGCTGGAAAAAATGATACAATGCTTAGGTTTTAGACTATTGCAGAGACAAGACTGAGTAAATGAGAAGCACAAGCTAAGTTTTAAATGAAGAGCAATAGAATTGTACATATAACTTGTACCAATAAGCCATAGGAGTTGGCAAGACAGGACGAAGAGATCTGGGACCTTGTCCATGGAACATGCATCTCTGTCTCACCATTTTTCCCAGCAAAGCTCCGATTGAAGCCATGGTTGTTGATGTGATTGATGGTTGTGTGGCATGTTCCATGGAAGAGCCTCTTCTCATTCTTCTGGTGACCGTTCCTGAGCTCCATGTCGTGTTTCTTGATCTGGAGACTCCTCCACAGGGTTGGGTTCTGGATCCTCTCAATCTGAAATAAATTGAGGGAAAACACTTTATACGAGCCAATAATAGACTCTAAAATGTATCCTGAATACCTTCTATACACCTTAGATTATTATTGTGGGCTGAAAAAGATCCAGAGAAACAAATACATGTAGATGACCTCTGGCTGACCCCTAGCTGACCCCTAGCTGACCCCTAGCTGACCTGTAGATGACCTCTAGCTGACCCCTAGCTGACCCCTAGCTGACCTGTAGATGACCCCTAGCTGACCCCTAGCTGACCCCTAGCTGACCTGTAGATGACCTCTAGCTGACCCCTAGCTGACCCCTAGCTGACCCCTAGCTGACCTGTAGATGAGCTGAGGGGCCTCTTCATTATTTCTAAGTGCTTAACTAAATACTAACTGTCACGACTTCCTCCGAAGTTGGCCCCTCTCCTTGTTCGGCGGTCGACGTCACCGGCTTTCTAGTCAACACCGATCCATGTTTCATTTTCGTTTTGTTGTGTCTGTATTACACACACCTGGTTTCAATTCCCATATCACGTTCCTTATTTAACCCTCTGGCATACATTTCTGTTCTGTCCGTGATTGTTGGTGTCATTAGTGGTTGTTGTAAGTGCTAGTGTGTATGTATGTTCCTAGTTGTCATTTTTGCTTGACTTTTTGAGTAAACTCTGTTGTGTTGCTCTAAACCTGTGTCCTGCGCCTGACTCCGCTACATGTCTGCACACAATCGCTGACACTAACACACAAAGTTTCTAATAAACAAACAATTTAATATGGCTGATCTCAAATTAAATCAAATTTAAATCAAAATGTATTTATAAAGCCCTTTTTTACATCAGCCGATGTCAAAGTGCTGTACAGAAACCAGCCTAAAACCCCAAACAGCAAGCAATGCAGGTGTAGAAGCACGGTGGCTAGGAACAACTCCCCAGAAAGACCAGAACCTAGTCAGGAAGTCTAGAGACCAACAGATGAGTCACCCTGAACAAATCAACCCATTACTCACACAGCCATGCAGATAACATCCACAACATCCGAAGACATAACAGTAACTACAATGGAAAACAGGTAGCCTACCTGTATAACTTTGTTGTGGCAGGTGTCTCGGAACAGCTTTAAAACTGCATTGTGCTCTGGGCTTCCTGGCTGGATAAGGCAGGACAGGCAGGACGTGTTGGCTGGCATGGCATCCCAATGCCGAGGGAGACTCTCAATAGGTTGAGCTAGAGCAAACACAGTTATTACTAAGTTGGTGAACAGTTAGCATTTTCCATAAGAAAATCATGTCACACTTAGCCATCATGCTAACACTAACTGGGCTCGCATAGTTGTGTACAGGATATGATAGTGCCACGAGAAAGAAGAACAGTCTTAGCCAAACATCTGCCCGTGTCATAGTTGTTTCCACGGCTCTAAAAATGTTACCTTGCTCACAATAAAATGGTATCCATAAACAGAATACAAAGGTTAAGAAAATGCAAATAGACTTCCGGCTAATGGACGTGTTGAACTTGAACTCAGTTTATCCCCTTGTAAACTAAGGTTAAAATAACAAATGAACTCTGTATGGATTAAACCAACCTGTACCTGCTAACTTGAACTCAGTTTATCCCCTTGTAAACTAAGGTTAAATTAACAAATTAATTCAGTATGGATTAAACCAACCTGTACCTGCTGACTTGAACTCAGTTTATCCCCTTGTTAACTAAGGTTAAATTAACAAATTAATTCTGTATGGATTAAACCAACCTGTACCTGCTGACTTGAACTCAGCTTATCCCCTTGTAAACTAAGGTTAAAATAACAAATTAACTCTGTATGGAAGAAACCAACCTGTACCTGCTGACTTGAACTCAGTTTATCCCCTTGTAAACTAAGGTTAAAATAACAAATGAACTCTGTATGGATTAAACCAAACTGTACCTGCTAACTTGAACTCAGCTTATCCCCTTGTAAACTAAGGTTAAATTAACAAATGAACTCTGTATGGATTAAACCAACCTGTACCTGCTAACTTGAACTCAGCTTATCCCCTTGTAAACTAAGGTTAAATTAACAAATGAATTCTGTATGGAATAAACCAACCTGTACCTGCTAACTTGAACTCAGCTTATCCCCTTGTTAACTAAGGTTAAATTAACAAATGAACTCTGTATGGATTAAACCAACTTGTACCTGCTAACTTGAACTCAGCTTATCCCCTTGTAAACTAAGGTTAAATTAACAAATGAACTCTGTATGGATTAAACCAACCTGTACCTGCTAACTTGAACTCAGCTTATCCCCTTGTAAACTAAGGTTAAATTAACAAATGAACTCTGTATGGATTAAACCAACCTGTACCTGCTAACTTGAACTCAGCTTATCCCCTTGTTAACTAAGGTTAAATTAACAAATTAATTCTGTATGGAAGAAACCAACCTGTACCTGCTGACTTGAACTCAGCTTATCCCCTTGTTAACTAAGGTTAAAATAACAAATTAACTCTGTATGGAAGAAACCAACCTGTACCTGCTGACTTGAACTCAGTTTATCCCCTTGTAACCTAAGGTTAAAATAACAAATGAACTCTGTATGGAATAAACCAACTTGTACCTGCTGACTTGTCAATTTGTCTGCTTTGGGGGCTGTTTGTACTTGTGTTGTTAGCTGCCCTGGTGAAGGTGAACATTTTCCTCCGGACAGAGACCTCCACGTGGGACTGCTTCCTCTCCAGCGCCTGCTGCAGATGGGAGTTATGGATGGGGTGAAATGTCTGGGGCTGTCCCCCTGGCTGCTGCTGCCAAGGCGCTGTAATGTTCCTGTTGAAGGACTTTTTGTCCCTGGCCTTCCTCAGAATCTCCTTGATTCTCATGTCATGGATGTGGTGGCTGAGGGATTTGGACTGGTAGACAGCGTCGTGTGCGATGCTGCTGCTCTCTGGTTCCTTTAGGTTCAGGTCCTTGATTCTCATGTCATGGATGTGGTGGCGGAGGGATTTGGACTGGTAGACAGCGTCGTGTGCGATGCTGCTGCTCTCTGGTTCCTTTAGGTTCAGGTCCTTGATTCTCATGTCATGGATGCGTTGGCGGAGGGATTCGGACTGGTAGACAGCGTCGTGTGCGATGCTGCTGCTCTCTGGTTCCTTTAGGTTCAGGTCCTTGATTCTCATGTCATGGATGCGTTGGCGGAGGGATTCGGACTGGTAGACAGCGTCGTGTGCGATGCTGCTGCTGCTCTCTGGTTCCTTTAGGTTCAGGTCCTTGATCCAATGGTCCAATTTGGAAGAAACGTGGAAGACAGCCGGATCCACTTCCATGCCCTCAATGACAATGTCCTCATTCTTTTGTGGCTTTTCAGCTTTACCCCAGTTGAACAATGCTGTGAGAATAAAAGGGAGGGTGGGGACACCTAGTCAGTTGTACAACTGAATGCTTTCAACTGAAATGTGTCTTTCACATTTAACCCTCTGAATCAGCCTTAATCAACATCAGCCAAGGAACAGTGGGTTAACTGCCTTGCTCAGAACAACAGATTTTGACCTTGTCAGGTGAGGGATTTGATCCAGCAACCTTTAGGTTACTGACCCAATACTCTAACCACTAGGCTACCATACGGGTACACAACACACTGTTTTAATGATGTAACAGGGTATTCTATAGAATGTCGTGTAGAACTTCATGTAGAACGTCATGTGGAACGTCAAGTGGAACGTCATGTGGAACGTCAAGTGGAACGTCATGTGGAACGTCAAGTGGAACGTCATGTGGAACGTCAAGTGGAACGTCATGTGGAACGTCAAGTGGAACGTCATGTGGAACGTCAAGTAGAACGTCATGTAGAATGTCTTACCGTGAGGTTTTACGTATGTTGGCTTATTGCAGGTGATCAGATATTCAGGTAGAGCCTGGTGTCCATTGAAGATGACCCAGGTGTCTCCACCTCCTTTCACACTGTCATACAAGGTGAGTGGGTCACTGGCAAAGGGAGGTGGCACGATGAGACCTGGACAGCCAACAATTGACTTGCCAGTCAGCACCTGTGCCTCAATGAAGTACAGGTACTCCTGGTCTGCTGAGCCCTTCCACAGCCTCTCTGCTCCATGGACACTGCTGCTGAAGTAGATCCCCTCTCCCAGATGTTGCTCTGTAGACGTAAACATATGAATGACTATTTGTTACGGTTGTGTGTTATTCTAGCTACACACCAGGAATAGGTATGTGCTTCGGCTGAAAAAGGACTAGCGAAAGTGGCCGCCCTGCATGTTCTGATTGCGGTAGACCCACGGATAGAGTACATGTCGGCTAGTGTAACTATTTATTACACCTGGTGTTAGCATTCTGTCATAAAAAAACAAACGTGTTTTCCAATCTCAAGGCGTTAAATAAGAATCGAATACTAAAGTGCCATTACGGTTAATAACATGGTGGAGGTTTTCCTCTGAAATCAGTCGTAAATTGTCCCTTTGTGACATGTGGACTGGAAGCTTGTTGTGTGCAACAGGGAGGGTCAAATGAGTGCAAGCTTCACAAAAACAACGCCTAGCCTTTATCTATCTACGGGGAACAAAGGTGTGATTGTGTTATACTCAATTTGCTAATTTTTCCACCACAAATCACCAAAAAGAGTAGAACCTTTATTTAACTAGGCATGTCAGTTAAGAACAATTTCCTAATACAATAACGGCCTACACTGGCCACACTCAGACGACGCTGGGACAATTGCGCGCTGACCTAACAGCCTGGAATCAAACCAAGGTGTCTGTAGTGATATAGCCTCTAGCACTGAGATGAGGTGCTTTAGACCTCTGAACCAGGTACTGTAGTGATATAGCCTCTAGCACTGAGATGAGGTGCTTTAGACCTCTGAACCAGGTACTGTAGTGGTATCGCCTTTAGCACTGAGATGAGGTGCTTTAGACCACTGAACCAGGTACTGTAGTGGTATCGCCTTTAGCACTGAGATGAGGTGCTTTAGACCACTGAACCAGGTACTGTAGTGGTATCGCCTTTAGCACTGAGATGAGGTGCTTTAGACCTCTGAACCAGGTACTGTAGTGATATAGCCTCTAGCACTGAGATGAGGTGCTTTAGACCTCTGAACCAGGTACTGTAGTGATATAGCCTCTAGCACTGAGATGAGGTGCCTTAGACCACTGAACCAGGTACTGTAGTGATGTAGCCTCTAGCACTGAGATGAGGTGCTTTAGACCTCTGAACCAGGTACTGTAGTGATATAGCCTCTAGCACTGAGATGCAGTGCTTTAGACCTCTGAACCAGGTACTGTAGTGATATAGCCTCTAGCACTGAGATGAGGTGCTTTAGACCTCTGAACCAGGTACTGTAGTGATATAGCCTCTAGCACTGAGAGGCAGTGTCATAGACCTCTGAACCAGGTACTGTAGTGATATCGCCTCTAGCACTGAGATGCAGTGCCTTAGACCACTGAACCAGGTACTGTAGTGATATAGCCTCTAGCACTGAGATGAGGTGCTTTAGACCTCTGAACCAGGTACTGTAGTGATATAGCCTCTTGCACTGAGATGCAGTGTCTTAGACCACTGAACCAGGTACTGTAGTGATATCGCCTCTAGCACTGAGATGAGGTGCTTTAGACCTCTGAACCAGGTACTGTAGTGATATAGCCTCTTGCACTGAGATGCAGTGTCTTAGACCACTGAACCAGGTACTGTAGTGCTATCGCCTCTAGCACTGAGATGAGGTGCTTTAGACCTCTGAACCAGGTACTGTAGTGATATAGCCTCTAGCACTGAGATGCAGTGTCTTAGACCACTGAACCAGGTACTGTAGTGATATAGCCTCTAGCACTGAGATGCAGTGCCTTAGACCACTGAACCAGGTACTGTAGTGATATCGCCTCTAGCACTGAGATGAGGTGCTTTAGACCACTGAACCAGGTACTGTAGTGATATAGCCTCTAGCACTGAGATGCAGTGTCATAGACCACTGAACCAGGTACTGTAGTGATATAGCCTCTAGCACTGAGATGCAGTGTCTTAGACCACTGAACCAGGTACTGTAGTGATATAGCCTCTAGCACTGAGATGAGGTGCTTTAGACCTCTGAACCAGGTACTGTAGTGATATAGCCTCTAGCACTGAGATGCAGTGTCTTAGACCACTGAACCAGGTACTGTAGTGATATAGCCTCTAGCACTGAGATGAGGTGCTTTAGAACTCTGAACCAGGTACTGTAGTGATATAGCCTCTAGCACTGAGATGCAGTGTCTTAGACCACTGAACCAGGTACTGTAGTGATATAGCCTCTAGCACTGAGATGAGGTGCTTTAGACCTCTGAACCAGGTACTGTAGTGATATAGCCTCTAGCACTGAGATGCAGTGTCTTAGACCACTGAACCAGGTACTGTAGTGATATAGCCTCTTGCACTGAGATGAGGTGCTTTAGACAGCTGCACCACTCGGGAGCCTGAACCAGGGTCTGTACAACCGTCAGGTGGTGTAAACTCTGAATCTCTCTAACCGCCAGGTGGTGTAAACTCTGAATCTCTCTAACCATCAGGTGGTGTAAACTCTGAATCTCTCTAACCATCAGGTGGTGTAAACTCTGAATCTCTCTTACCGTCAGGTGGTATAAACTCTGAATCTCTCTAACCGCCAGGTGGTGTAAACTCTGAATCTCTCTAACCATCAGGTGGTGTAAACTCTGAATCTCTCTAACCATCAGGTGGTGTAAACTCTGAATCTCTCTAACCGCCAGGTGGTGTAAACTCTGAATCTCTCTTACCGTCAGGTGGTATAAACTCTGAATCTCTCTAACCGCCAGGTGGTGTAAACTCTGAATCTCTCTAACCATCAGGTGGTGTAAACTCTGAATCTCTCTTACCGTCAGGTGGTGTAAACTCTGAATCTATCAAACCGTCAGGTGGTATAAACTCTGAATCTCTCTGACCGCCAGGTGGTGTAAACTCTGAATCTCTCTAACCATCAAGTGGTGTAAACTCTGAATCTCTCTTACCGTCAGGTGGTGTAAACTCTGAATCTCTCTTACCATCAGGTGGTGTAAACTCTGAATCTCTCTGACCGCCAGGTGGTGTAAACTCTGAATCTCTCTAACCATCAAGTGGTGTAAACTCTGAATCTCTCTTACCGTCAGGTGGTGTAAACTCTGAATCTCTCTTACCGTCAGGTGGTGTAAACTCTGAATCTCTCTAACCATCAGGTGGTGTAAACTCTGAATCTCTCTAACCATCAGGTGGTATAAACTCTGAATCTCTCTAACCATCAGGTGGTGTAAACTCTGAATCTCTCTAACCGTCAGGTGGTGTAAACTCTGAATCTCTCTTACCGTCAGGTGGTGTAAACTCTGAATCTCTCTTACCATCAGGTGGTGTAAACTCTGAATCTCTCTAACCATCAGGTGGTGTAAACTCTGAATCTCTCTAACCGCCAGGTGGTGTAAACTCTGAATCTCTCTAACCATCAGGTGGTGTAAACTCTGAATCTCTCTAACCATCAGGTGGTGTAAACTCTGAATCTCTCTAACCGCCAGGTGGTGTAAACTCTGAATCTCTCTTACCGTCAGGTGGTATAAACTCTGAATCTCTCTAACCGCCAGGTGGTGTAAACTCTGAATCTCTCTAACCATCAGGTGGTGTAAACTCTGAATCTCTCTTACCATCAGGTGGTGTAAACTCTGAATCTATCAAACCGTCAGGTGGTGTAAACTCTGAATCTCTCTTACCGTCAGGTGGTATAAACTCTGAATCTCTCTGACCGCCAGGTGGTGTAAACTCTGAATCTCTCTAACCATCAAGTGGTGTAAACTCTGAATCTCTCTTACCGTCAGGTGGTGTAAACTCTGAATCTCTCTTACCGTCAGGTGGTATAAACTCTGAATCTCTCTAACCGCCAGGTGGTGTAAACTCTGAATCTCTCTAACCATCAGGTGGTGTAAACTCTGAATCTCTCTAACCATCAGGTGGTGTAAACTCTGAATCTCTCTAACCGCCAGGTGGTGTAAACTCTGAATCTCTCTTACCGTCAGGTGGTATAAACTCTGAATCTCTCTAACCGCCAGGTGGTGTAAACTCTGAATCTCTAACCATCAGGTGGTGTAAACTCTGAATCTCTTACCGTCAGGTGGTGTAAACTCTGAATCTATCAAACCGTCAGGTGGTGTAAACTCTGAATCTCTCTTACCGTCAGGTGGTATAAACTCTGAATCTCTCTGACCGCCAGGTGGTGTAAACTCTGAATCTCTCTAACCATCAAGTGGTGTAAACTCTGAATCTCTTTACCGTCAGGTGGTGTAAACTCTGAATCTCTCTTACCATCAGGTGGTGTAAACTCTGAATCTCTCTGACCGCCAGGTGGTGTAAACTCTGAATCTCTCTAACCATCAAGTGGTGTAAACTCTGAATCTCTCTTACCGTCAGGTGGTGTAAACTCTGAATCTCTCTTACCGTCAGGTGGTGTAAACTCTGAATCTCTCTAACCATCAGGTGGTGTAAACTCTGAATCTCTAACCATCAGGTGGTATAAACTCTGAATCTCTAACCATCAGGTGGTGTAAACTCTGAATCTCTCTAACCGTCAGGTGGTGTAAACTCTGAATCTCTCTTACCGTCAGGTGGTGTAAACTCTGAATCTCTCTTACCATCAGGTGGTGTAAACTCTGAATCTCTCTAACCATCAGGTGGTGTAAACTCTGAATCTCTCTAACCATCAGGTGGTGTAAACTCTGAATCTCTCTTACCATCAGGTGGTGTAAACTCTGAATCTCTCCTACCGTCAGGTGGTGTAAACTCTGAATCTCTCTTACCATCAGGTGGTGTAAACTCTGAATGTCTCTTACCATCAGGTGGTGTAAACTCTGAATGTCTCTTACCATCAGGTGGTGTAAACTCTGAATCTCTCTTACCATCAGGTGGTGTAAACTCCATCTGAATCTCTCCTACCGTCAGGTGGTGTAAACTCTGAATCTCTCTAACCATCAGGTGGTGTAAACTCTGAATCTCTCTTACGGTCAGGTGGTGTAAACTCTGAATCTCTCTAACCGTCAGGTGGTGTAAACTCTGAATCTCTCTTACCATCAGGTGGTGTAAACTCTGAATCTCTCTTACCATCAGGTGGTGTAAATTCTGAATCTCTCTTATCATCAGGTGGTGTAAACTCTGAATCTCTCTTACCGTCAGGTGGTGTAAACTCTGAATCTCTCTAACCATCAGGTGGTGTAAACTCTGAATCTCTCTAACCGTCAGGTGGTGTAAACTCTGAATCTCTCTTACGGTCAGGTGGTGTAAACTCTGAATCTCTCTAACCATCTCTTACATTTACATTACATTTAAGTCATTTGGCAGACGCTCTTATCCAGAGCGACTTACAAATTGGTGAATTCACCTTATGACATCAAGTGGAACAGCCACTTACAATAGTGCATCTAAATCATTTAAGGGGGGGGTGAGAAGGATTACTTTATCCTATCCTAGGTATTCCTTAAAGAGGTGGGGTCAGGTGGTGTAAACTCTGAATCTCTCTAACCGTCAGGTGGTGTAAACTCTGAATCTCTCTTACCGTCAGGTGGTGTAAACTCTGAATCTCTCTAACCGTCAGGTGGTGTAAACTCTGAATCTCTCTAACCGCCAGGTGGTGTAAACTCTGAATCTCTCTTACCATCAGGTGGTGTAAACTCTGAATCTCTCTAACCGCCAGGTGGTGTAAACTCTGAATCTCTCTAACCATCAGGTGGTGTAAACTCTGAATCTCTCTAACCGCCAGGTGGTGTAAACTCTGAATCTCTCTTCCCATCAGGTGGTGTAAACTCTGAATCTCTCTTACCGTCAGGTGGTATAAACTCTGAATCTCTACCATCAGGTGGTGTAAACTCCTGAATCTCTAACCATCAGGTGGTGTAAACTCTGAATCTCTTTACCATCAGGTGGTGTAAACTCTGAATCTCTCTAACCGCCAGGTGGTGTAAACTCTGAATCTCTCTAACCATCAGGTGGTGTAAACTCTGAATCTCTCTTACGGTCAGGTGGTGTAAACTCTGAATCTCTCTTACCATCAGGTGGTGTAAACTCTGAATCTCTCTTACCATCAGGTGGTGTAAACTCTGAATCTCTCTTACCGTCAGGTGGTGTAAACTCTGAATCTCTCTTACCATCAGGTGGTGTAAACTCTGAATCTCTCTTACCATCAGGTGGTGTAAACTCTGAATCTCTCTAACCGTCAGGTGGTGTAAACTCTGAATCTCTCTAACCGTCAGGTGGTGTAAACTCTGAATCTCTCTTACCATCAGGTGGTGTAAACTCTGAATCTCTCTAACCGTCAGGTGGTGTAAACTCTGAATCTCTCTAACCGTCAGGTGGTGTAAACTCTGAATCTCTCTTACCATCAGGTGGTGTAAACTCTGAATCTCTCTTACCATCAGGTGGTGTAAACTCTGAATCTCTCTTACCGTCAGGTGGTGTAAACTCTGAATCTCTCTTACCATCAGGTGGTGTAAACTCCATCTGAAAGCCCACTCTACTGAGCAGGTCACAGAATTGCACAGGCAAGCGCTGGTACATTCGCTGAGATGGGGTAGACACCTGCAACTGCCTCTTCCTAAGGTCAAAGACCTGCTTCAGAGCTTTGTTCTCCACCTTCTCAACCTGTAACGCATCAGCCATGGACATATTTGATGAATTATCAGGTAGGGAATACCACAGATTGCAACTTTAATGTTATCCATCGTTTCCTGTGACACTCACCCTGACAATTTGAAGTCCGGGAAAATGTTGCTGTCTCTCTTTATAATCAGAACTGTTGTCATCTACAGGCTTCCTTGGGGAACTGATGGGAGATTGCAGGCCCATTAAACTCAACTCTTCCTTTGCAAAATCCTCTTGGACTTTGCAGCACAGGGCTTCCACCTCTAACACAGCAGCTTTGAACCCTCTAGAAGCCCCCTGGATGGTCAATCCAAAGCGCCCATCTTTAAAGTTCTCCTTGATGGAAACTTCCCTCTTGGTCTGAAGGGAAAGAAGCTCTTCAAACTCCCTCTGGCCAAAGTGCTGGATGAAATTGTTGTGAATGGTGATTACATTCTTCGAGGCAGGGTACAAAGAATCCAAATACCAGCGTCTGGCCTCCCTCAATGTCTCATGATAGGCCCCACAGAGCTCAATAAACGGTTGAACACTTTTCCTTGCATCGCTGGAGTCGGAATGGACAGTTTCCTGCTTAAATACTTAAAGATGAGACATAGAAGAAGAATACTGTGAGATATAATGTAGGACATACTGTAGGAAATACTGTGAGATATACTGTAGGAAATACTGTGAGATATACTGTAGGAAATACTGTGAGATATACTGTAGGAAATACTGTGAGATATACTGTAGGAAATACTGTGAGATATACTGTAGGAAATACTGTGAGATATACTGTAGGAAATACTGTGAGATATACTGTAGGAAATACTGTGAGATATACTGTAGGAAATACTGTGAGATATACTGTAGGAAATACTGTGGAAACTACTGTAGGAAATACTGTGAGATATACTGTAGGAAATACTGTGAGATATACTGTAGGAAATACTGTGGAAACTACTGTAGGAAATACTGTGAGATATATTGTAGGAAATACTGTGAGATATACTGTAGGAAATACTGTGAGATATACTGTAGGAAATACTGTGGAAACTACTGTAGGAAATTCTGTGAGATATACTGTAGGAAATACTGTGGAAACTACTGTAGGAAATTCTGTGAGATATACTGTAGGAAATACTGTGAGATATACTGTAGGAAATACTGTGAGATATACTGTAGGAAATACTGTGAGATATACTGTAGGAAATACTGTAGGAAATACTGTGAGATATACTGTAGGAAATACTGTAGGAAATACTGTGAGATATACTGTAGGAAATACTGTGAGATATACTGTAGGAAATACTGTGAGATATACTGTAGGAAATACTGTAGGGAATACTGTGAGATATACTGTAGGAAATACTGTAAGAAAGACTGAGATATCATGTAGGACATTCTGTAGGAAATACTGTGAGATATACTGTAGGAAATACTGTGAGATATACTGTAGGAAATACTGTGAGATATACTGTAGGAAAGACTGTGAGATATACTGTAGGAAATACTGTGAGATATACTGTAGGAAAGACTGTGAGATATCATGTAGGAAATACTGTAAGAAATACTGTGAGATATACTGATGGTAATACTGTAAGAAATACTGTGGAAAATACTGTAGGAAATACTGTGAGATATACTGTAGGAAAGACTGTGAGAAATACTGAGATATACTGTAAGAAATACTGTGAGATATAGTCTAGGAACTATTGTAAGAAAGACTGTAAAATATACTGTAGGAAATACTATGAGATATATGGCAAGTGTTCTGATAAAACACCAACGATAATAAGAGTTCCTCTTCATCTACTTCTTTTGACCAGGATCTCACCTTGAGAGGAGGCAGAACTACACACTGTTGGAAGAACTAAGAACTGGATCTAGTTTTACGGGCGCCCAACCAATTGTGCTATTACTTTTTTTCGCGTTATTTGTAACTTATTTTGTACATAATGTTTCTGCAACCGTATTTCACGGCAAAAAAGTGCTTCTGAATATCAGGACAGCGATCACTCACCTCGGATTAGACAAATAATTTTTCTTCAACAAGCAGGACGCACAGGACATTCTCCGAACACCCTACAAGGCCAACATCCCAGTTATTTGGAAGAAGAAGAGACGCGGGTACAGAGGACACAGGGCGAGATGCCTCGTGGGGACCCGCAGAAGGCAACTGGGAAAGCTGCCGTTACCGTCAATATTACTCACCAACGTGCAATCATTGGACAATAAACTAGACGAGGTACGATCACAAATATCCTACCAACGGGACATCAACAACTGTAATATCCTATGCTTCATGGAATCGTGGCTGAATGATGACATGGATATTCAGCTAGCGGGATATACGCTGCAGCGGTAAGATAGAACAGCACACTCCGGTAAGACGAGGGGGGGGCGGTCTGTGCATATTTGTAAACAACAGCTGGTGCTCGAAATCTAAGGAAGTCCCTAGATTTTGCTCGCCTGATGTAGAGTACCTTGTGATAAATTGCAGACCCCACTACTTGCCTAGAGAGTTTCCAGCTATACTTTTCGTTGCTGTTTATTTACCACCCCAGACGGATGCTGGCACTAAGACCGCACTCAGTCAGCTGAATAAGGAAACTCCTGGTGGCCGGAGACTTTAATGCCGAGAAACTTAAATCAGTTTCACCTCATTTATATCAACATGTTAAATGTGCAACCAGAGGGAAAAAAATCTAGATCACCTTTACTCAACACACAGAGACGCGTACAAAGCTCTCCCTCGCCCTCCATTTGGTAAATCCGACCACAACTCTATCCTGATTCCTGCTTACAAGCAAAAATTTAAGCAGGAAGCACCAGTGACTCGGTCTATAAAACGTGGTCAGATGAAGCAGATGCTAAACTACAGGACTGTTTTGCAGCTCAGACTGGAACATGTTCCGGGATTCTTCCGATGACATTGAGGAATACACCACATCAGTCACTGGCTTTATCAATAAGTGTATCGAGGACGTCGTCCCAACAGTGACTGTACGTACATACCCCAACCAGAAGCCATGATTTACAGGCAACATTCGCACTGAGCTAAAGGGTAGAGCAATCGCTTTCAAGGTGCGGGACTCAAAGCCCGAAGCTTATAAGAAATCCTGCTATGTCCTGCGATGAATCATCAAACAGGAAAAGCGTTGAACCATACTACACCCGCTCCGAAGCTTGTCTTATGTGGCAGGGCCAGCAAACTATTACAGGCTACAAAGGGAAGCACAGCCGCGAGCTGCCCAGTGACACGAGCCTACCAGACGAGCTAAATCAGTTCTATGCTCGCTTCGATGCAAGCAACACTGAGGCATGCATGAGAGCATCAGCTGTTCAGGACAACTTTGTGATCAGGCTCTCTGTAGCCGGCGTGAGTAAGACCTTTAAACAGGTCAACATACACAAAGCTGCGGGGCCAGACGGATTACCAGGACGTATGCTCCAGGCATGTGCTGACTAACTGGCAGGTGTCTTCACTGACATTTTCAACATGTCCCTGACTGAGTCTGTAATACCAACGTATTTCAAGCAGACCACCATTGTCCCTGTGCCCAAGCAACCTGCCTAAATGACTACATACCCGTAGCACACACGTCCGTAGTCATGAAGTGCTTTGAATAGCTGGTAATGGCTCACATCAACACCATTATCCCAGAAACCCTAGACACACTCCAATGCGCATACCGCCCAAACAGATCCACAGATGACGCTATCTCTATTGCACTCCACACTATCCTTTCCCACCTGGACAAAAGGAACACCTATTTGAGAATGCTATTCATTGACTACAGTTCAGTGTTCTACACCATAGTGCCCTCAAAGCTCATCACTAAGCTAAGGAACCTGGGACTAAACACCTCCCTCTGCAACTGAATCCTGGACTTCCTGACAGGCCGCCCCCAGGTGGTCAGGGTAGGTAACAACACATCTGCCACACTGATCCTCAACACTGGAGCTCCCCAGGGGTGCCTGCTCAGTCCCCTCCTGTACTACCTGTTCACCCATGGCCAGGCACAACTCCAACACCATCATGAAGTTTGCAGACGACACAACAGCGGTAGGCCTGGTCACCGACAACAATGAGACAGCCAATAGGGAGGAGGTCAGAGACCTGGCCGGGTGGTGCCAGAATAACAACCTATCCCTCAACATAACCAAGACTAAGGAGATGATTGTGGACTACAGGAAAAGGAGGACCGAGCACGCCCACATTCTCATCGACGGGGCTGTCGTGGAGCAGATTGAGAGCTTCAAGTTCCTTGGTGTTCACATCACCAACAAACTAGAATGGTCCAAACACACCAAGACAGTCATGAAGAGGGCACGACAAAGCCTATTCCCCATCAGGAAACTAAAAAGATTTGGCTTGAGTCCTCAGATCCGCAAAAGGATCTACAGCTGCAACATCGAGAGCACTGGTTGTATCACTGCCTGATACGGCAATTGCTCGGCCTCCGACCGCAAGGCACTACAGAGGGGTAGTGCGTACGGCCCAGTACATCACTGGGGCCAAGCTGCCAGCCATCCAGGACCTCTACACCAGGCAGTCCAAAAGATTGTATAAGACCCCGGCGACCCCAGTCATAGACTGTTCTCTCTACTACCGCATGGCAAGCAGTACCGGAGTGCCAAGTCTAGGACAAAAAGGCTTCTCGACAGTTTTTACCCCCAAGCCATAAGACTCCTGAACAGGTAACCAAATGGTTACCTGGACTATTTGCATTGTGTGCCTCCTCCCCAACCCCTCTTTTACACTGCTGCTACTCTCTGTTTATCATATATGCATAGTCACTTTAACTATACATTCATGTACATACTACCTCAATTGGCCCGACCAACCAGTGCTCCCGCACATTGACTACCCAGGCTATCTGCGTTGTGTCCCAGCCACCACCTGCCAACCCCTCTTTTTACACTATTGCTACTCTCTGTTCATCATATATGCATACATACTACCTCAATCAGCCCGACTAACCGGTGCCTGTATGTAGCAACGCTACTGTTATAGCCTCGCTACTGTTATTTTTCACTGTCTTTTTACTGTTGAGGTCCTTTGACAGCTGGGTAGAAAACCTTTCCTCACCTGGCTTCTTGAACTTCATTGCACCAGCATCAACACCATGGAGCACAGCAGTACATCCAAACTTGCTATGTAGGACATATGTCAGAGCTGGTCCGCATCGATCCAGGATGCTCACCATCTCCTCCTCCAGAGGGATATTCTCTGACCTGGCCATTGCTCTCACAAAACAGGGAATATTGATCTGAGGAATGAGGAGAACAATTAAGATCAATAAAAGATGGAAGCCTCGCCACTGTCCGCCCCCACCTACGTTGTTATTGTTTTTGATTTTGTTGATCAAGTGGAGGTGGGGAGCGTCATGGTAACGTGGTGAAACAAAAACACTACACACTCTGCTGTTCTATAATGTCCCATGATGCAATGATGTCTGAGGGAAAAGCAGTGTTGGTTGTTTGAAGTAAGTTCGGTAGTGTATGTTGTAATACCACAAATGGACATGGCAGTTTCACCATTAAGTATTCCACCTTTAAGGCATACATTATACAAATCACATTTCATCAACCTAATATAGCCTTTCATATAGTTTGCTCGTAACTACTGACATGTACAGTGCCTTCAGAAAGTATTCACACCCCTTGACGTTTTCCACATTTTGTTGTGTTACAGTTTAAAAATATATATAAAAATGTAGATTTTGTGTCACTGGCTTAAACACAATACCCCATAATGTCAAAGTGAAATTATGTTTTTCTTTTGTAATGCCAAGAGTGTGCAAAGCTGTCATCAAGTCAGGCTCCTGAGTCGTGCAGCTGTCTAAGGCAATGAATCTCAGTGCAAGAGGTGTCATTACAGCCCTTGGTTTGAATCCAGCTGAATCACATCCAGCAGTGATTGTGAGTCCCATAGGGCAGTGTCATCTGGGTTTGGCTAGGATAGGCCATCATTGTAAACAAGAATTTGTTGTTAAAACCTCTTCGGGCTTGGGGGCGGTATTTTCACATCTGGATGAAAAGCATGCCCAAAGTAAACTGCCTGCTACTCAGGCCCAGAAGTTAGGATATGCAAATATCGGTAGATTTGGATAGAAAACACTAATGTTTCCAAAACTGTTAAAATGATGTCTGTGAGTATAACCAAACTTATTTGGCAGGCGAAACCCCGGGTTTCTATGTGAATCTAGATTTGAGGCATTTGGTTGCAGTTCGTATGGCTCCACTAGATGTCAACAGTCTTAGAAATTGGTTGATGTTTTTCCTTTGAGAAATGAAGAAGTAGCCCTGTTATTTTCATGTGTCACTCCAGGTGCACTCTAATGTTTTGGTGCGCGCGACCTGGAACGTGCTTCACTTTGTTTTCGTCCGGTATTGAACACAGTTTCTTTATTTTTTTATTTAACTAGGCAAGTAAGCTAAGAACAAATTCTTATTTTCAATGACGGCCTAGGAACAGTGGGTTAACTTCCTTGTTCAGGGGCAGAACGACAGATTTGTACCTTTGTCAGCTTGGGGATTTGAACTTGCAACCTTTCAGTTACGAGTCCAACACTCAAACGACTAGGCTACCCTGCCGCCCAGTTTATCCTGTCTTAAATTTGATCGATTATTTACGGTTTAAAATATCTAAAGTTGGATTAGGAAAGTTGTTTGAAATGTTTGGATTACAGGTAACTTATTAGATCTTTTGTAGTCATGTTGGGCGAGCTGGAGCCGGTGTTTTTCTGAATCAAATGCGCCAAATAAATGGACATTTTGGAGATATAACGACGGAATTAATCGATTAATCCATTTGTGATGTTTATGGGATATATTAGAGTGCCAACAGAAGAAAATCTTCAAAGGTAAGGCATGAATTATATCGTTATTTCTGAGTTTTGTGTCGCGCCTGGAGGGTTTAAATATGATTGTTATGTGTTTGTTTGATTGGGTGCTGTCCTTAGATAATAGCACGATTTGCTTTCACCATGAAGCCTTTTTGAAATCTGACACGGTGGCTAGTAAGTTAAGCTTTAATTTGGTGTATTGCACTTGTGAATGTATGAAAGTTAAATATTTATAATAAAAAATATTTAAAAATATCGCTCTGCAATTTCACCGGATGTTGTCGAAACGTTCCGCTAGCCATAATTCAACTGACTTGCCTAGTTCAATAAAAGGTGGCTACTTTGAAGAATGTAAAATATATTTTGATTTATTTAACACTTTTTTGGTTACTACATGATACCATATGGGTTATTTCATAGTTTTGATGTCTCATTATTATTGTTCAACAATGTAGAAAATAGTAAAAATAAAGAAAAAACCCTTGAATGAGTAGGTGTTCTAAAACTTTTGACCGGTAGTGTATAATTGATTTTGAATCATGTCCTTGTTAGATTACAACTGTTGGTTTATCTGAACATAAACAATAAACTCAAATTAGATCAAATAAAGTATCAAGTTGTTAATTGTCAACTAGATTCAGGCATATTCTTCAGACCTACAAAAATATACATCGCAGCCAAGATCGAACTTGTTTAGTAAGGACAGACAAGATCACAAAAAAGCATATAAAGAAATCACAGTACCTGGTGTTTTACAATAAATGTAATCTCTTTTTTCTGGTGCTCGGTTTCCGTGTAGATCCGTATGAGGCCTAGTGAGAAGATGATTGGATGAACTGCAAGCTCGTGTGTGTGTGTGTGTGTGTGTGTGTGTGTGTGTGTGTGTGTGTGTGTGTGTGTGTGTGTGTGTGTGTGTGTGTGTGCGTGCGTGCGTGCGTGCGTGCGTGCGTGCGTGCGTGCGTGCGTGCGTGCGTGTGTGTGTGTTATTTACTCTGGGGGCAGGACTTCCCATGAAGAGCCAAGAGTGTTCAGGAAATGATACTGAAAGTGATCCTAGTCCTGGGCTGGGCTGTGTTCCATACCTACTTTCTGCCTCCTCGATTCAAATAGCGTCTCTGCGTCAGTGTTATGATCTAGGATCAGTTTTAGTCCTTAGAATCGCAATGAATAAGATTACATGGACAGGTGGGACCTGATCCTAGACCAGCTCTATGACTGAATACTGGTCCTATTAGATTACATGGACAGGGGGACCTGATCCTAGACCAGCTCTATGACTGAATACTGGTCCTATTAGATTACATGGACAGGGGGGACCTGATCCTAGACCAGCTCTATGACTGAATACTGGTCCTATTAGATTACATGGACAGGGGACCTGATCCTAGACCAGCTCTATGACTGAATACTGGTCCTATTAGATTACATGGACAGGGGGACCTGATCCTAGACCAGCTCTATGACTGAATACTGGTCCTTTTAGATTACATGGACAGGGGGACCTGATCCTAGACCAGCTCTATGACTGAATACTGGTCCTATTAGATTACATGGACAGGGGGACCTGATCCTAGACCAGCTCTATGACTGAATACTGGTCCTATTAGATTACATGGACAGGGGGACCTGATCCTAGACCAGCTCTATGACTGAATTACTGGTCCTATTAGATTACATGGACAGGGGGACCTGATCCTAGACCAGCTCTATGACTGAATACTGGTCCTATTAGATTACATGGACAGGGGGACCTGATCCTAGACCAGCTCTATGACTGAATACTGGTCCTATTAGATTACATGGACAGGGGGGACCTGATCCTAGACCAGCTCTATGACTGAATATTGGTCCTATTAGATTACATGGACAGAGGGACCTGATCCTAGACCAGCTCTATGACTGAATACTGGTCCTTTTAGATTACATGGACAGGGGGGCCTGATCCTAGATCAGCTCTCCTACTGGAGGAGGAGGTGTGATGGTGTTATTTCATAGTTTTGATGTCCTTTAATAGTGGTTTCTTTGCATCAATTTGACCATGAAGGCTTGATACACGAGGTCCCCTCTGAACAGCTGAGATGTGTCTGTTACTTGAGCTCTGTGAAGCATTTATTTGGGTTGCAATTTCTGAAGCTGGTAACTGTAATGAACTTATCCTCTCCAGCAGAGGTAACTCTGGGTCTTCCTTTCCTATGCCGGTCCTCATGAGAACCAGATCCATCATATCGCTTGATGGTTTTTGCGGCATCACTTGAAGAAAGTTTAAAAGTTCTTGAAATGTTCCGTATTGACTGACCGTCTTAAAGTAATGATGTACCGTCGTTTCTCTTTGCTTATTTGAGCTGTTCTTGACATAATATGGACTTGGTCTTTTACCAAATAGTGCTATCTTCTGTATACCACCCCTAACTAATTGATTCAAATGCATTAAGAAGGAAAGAAATTCCACAAATTAACTTTAAAGAAGTCACACCTGTTAATTGAAATGCATTCCAGGTGACTATCTCATGAAGCTGGTTGAGAGAATGCCAAGAGTGTGCAAAGCTGTCATCAAGGCAAAGAGTGGCTACTTTGAAGAATCTCAAATATAAAATATATTTTGATTTGTTTAACACAACATTGGTTGATTGATTCCATATGTGTTATTTCATAGTCTTCATGTCTTCACCATTATTCTACAATGTAGAAAATAGTAAAAATAAAGAGAAACCTTTGAATGAGTCGGTGTGTCCGAACTTTTGACTGGTACTGTATATATTTCTCAATGGAGGAGTCTATAGATGTCATAAAGATATCAACAGAATTTGACTAAAACTATGAAAACGCCACGCTCGCATCCCCTGGTGGGGAAATATTCAGAATATTGTGATTGCCGGCCATCAAAATCAGCCTTGGTTGTTTGCTATGGCAACAGCCTTTCGGCTGTTGTTTATGTGTATTTCACACTGTATTGGGCATTTAGCAGAAAATGTTTTTCTCATCCTGAAAAAGTTTAAATTCTAAATGTTATGAATCTAAATATATCCAAATCAGATTTTTAGAAAAACACTTTGTGGTACTGTTAGATCAGATTTTGTGATTTTGTTAAGACACACATAAACTACCTGTTTATAACTGGTGCGATTGGTATCCCACCCGTCTGATTGGCCTATTCATTGGGCTCGTCCAAAGGCTACAATTTGGTTGTCTGGATAAAGTTCTGTGACACTGTATCCATAAGTATCCATTATCCACTGACTGTTCTAACTTTACAACAGAGGCAGTTCCCTTCTTATAACGTGGGAAAGTGCTCAGTCAGACATTTCACTCGTAGGTGTGTCTGCAATACGAGCTGTAACATGTTTTAACACGTATTCCCTCTGAAGTGTTTTGTGTTGCACGTGAGTTACAACACCTTCTGAACCAATAGAAACTTGTGAAGAGAAAAAAAAAACAACGTTGGAGAAAAAAATACCTCAATGCGAATCTGTGTTAAAACTGATGTACAGTACACCCCCTGGACAGGACACTAGTCTATCTCCTGTTTCTGTAGTGAGACGGTGTGATGTACAGGACACCCCCTGGACAGGACACTAGTCTATCTCCTGTTTCTGTAGTGAGAT
The DNA here is from genome assembly GCF_036934945.1 of Oncorhynchus masou masou. Classification (NCBI taxonomy): domain Eukaryota; kingdom Metazoa; phylum Chordata; class Actinopteri; order Salmoniformes; family Salmonidae; genus Oncorhynchus; species Oncorhynchus masou. The sequence goes on along the minus strand of NW_027007442.1, from coordinate 37,283 downwards.
GGTGTGATGTACAGTACACCCCCTGGACAGGACACTAGTCTATCTCCTGTTTCTGCAGTGAGACAGCTTGATGTGCAGGACACCCCCTGGACAGGACACTAGTCTATCTCCTGTTTCTGTAGGGAGACAGCTTGATGTACAGTACACCCCCTGGACAGGACACTAGTCTATCTCCTGTTTCTGTAGTGAGACAGCTTGATGTACAGGACACCCCCTGGACAGGACACTAGTCTATCTCCTGTTTCTGTAGTGAGACAGCTTGATGTACAGGACACCCCCTGGACAGGACACTAGTCTATCTCCTGTTACTGTAGTGAGACAGCTTGATGTACAGGACACCCCCTGGACAGGACACTAGTCTATCTCCTGTTTCTGCAGTGAGACAGCTTGATGTACAGGACACCCCCTGGACAGGACACTAGTCTATCTCCTGCTTCTGTAGTGAGACAGCTTGATGTACAGGACACCCCCTGGACAGGACACTAGTCTATCTCCTGTTTCTGTAGCAGTTTGATGTACAGGACACCCCTGGACAGGACACTAGTCTATCTCCTGTTTCTGTAGTGAGACAGCTTGATGTACAGGACACCCCCTGGACAGGACACTAGTCTATCTCCTGTTTCTGTAGTGAGACAGCTTGATGTACCAGGACACCCCTGGACAGGACACTAGTCTATCTCCTGTTTCTGTAGTGAGACAGCTTGATGTACAGGACACCCCCTGGACAGGACACTAGTCTATCTCCTGTTTCTGTAGTGAGACAGCTTGATGTACCAGGACACCCCCTGGACAGGACACTAGTCTATCTCCTGTTTCTGTAGTGAGACAGCTTGATGTACAGGACACCCCCTGGACAGGACACTAGTCTATCTCCTGTTTCTGTAGGGAGACAGCTTGATGTACAGGACACCCCCTGGACAGGACACTAGTCTATCTCCTGTTTCTGTAGTGAGACAGCTTGATGTACCAGGACACCCCCTGGACAGGACACTAGTCTATCTCCTGTTTCTGTAGTGAGACAGCTTGATGTACAGGACACCCCCTGGACAGGACGTTAGTCTATTGCAGAGCCTGTGAACAAAACAGAAGGTTACCATGCCTTTCTTGAAAAAACAAGGACAGTGATATAAGTCAAGTATATTCCTCCAGTAGGATAACCTGATAGGCTGTACCAAATGGCACCCTACTCCCTATATAGTGCACTATGTAGCGTGAGGCAGCTTGATGAACAAGTGCTAATTTTAACCAATTCAAAAATGTATATTGGGGCATACCGAGCGGTCTAAGCCACTGTATCGCAGTGCTGGAGGCGTCACTACAGACCTGGGTTTGATCCCTGGCTGTATAACAACTGGCGCTCTAGCGACTCCTTGTGGCGGGACGGGTGCCTGCAGGCTGACTCCGGTCATCAGTTGAACGGTTTTTCCTCCGACACATTGGTGCAGCTGACTTCCCGGGTTAAACAGGCGGGTGTTAATTAAGAAGCGCGGTTTTGGGCGGGTCATGTTTTCGGAGGACGCACGACTTGACCTTCGCCTCCTGAGCCCGTTGGGGAGTTGCAGCGATGAGACAAGATTGAAATTGGGGAGAAAAGATGGGGGGGAGGGTAAAATACAAAAACAATGCCAGATAGATCCACCTCTGGTTGTGTGGACTGTGAGGGGGAGGGATAACAAGAAGCCACTGTCTCCCTCCAGAGGGTAAACATAGCAACTGACAACTCGATCGCTGGAGCGTTACAAGAGCAGGGATTGCAGGGTTTAGTTCCATACCAGCACTAAGACACCTAGTTCAGCAAGCCAACCAATCATCAAGACCCTAATTAGGTGATTGAAAAAAAAACGTTATATTGCTTGCTTTATATGTTCTATATAGAACCCCACATTTCAAGAAAAGGGTTTTGGGGGTTCTAAATAGAACATTAGGGGTGCCGTATAAGCAAGGGAAAGAAACCTTTTTGTTTCTATATAGATGTATATATTTTTTTAGAGTGTATGGAACAAAATCCTGCCCTGCACAGACTGTACTACAATGTGTAAAGTCAGACTGTACTAGAATGTGTAGAGTCAGACTGTACTAGAATATGTAGAGTCAGACTGTACTAAAATGTGTAGAGACAGACTGTACTAGCTGTACCAGACTGTACTAGAATGTGTAGAGTCAGACTGTGCTAGAATGTGTAGACAGACTGTACTAGAATGTGTAGAGTCAGACTGTGCTAGAATGTGTAGACAGACTGTACTAGGATGTGTAGAGTTAGACTGTACTAGAATGTGTAGAGACAGACAGTACTAGAATGTGTAGAGACAGACAGTACTAGAATGTGTAGAGACAGACTGTACTAGAATGTGTAGAGACAGACTGTACTAGAATGTGTAGAGTCAGACTGTACTAGAATGTGTAGAGACAGACTGTACTAGTTGTACCAGACTGTACTAGAATGTGTAGAGACAGACTGTACTAGAATGTGTAGAGACAGATTGTACTAGAATGTGTAGAGTCAGACTGTACTAGAATGTGTAGAGTCAGACTGTACTAGAATGTGTAGAGACAGACTGTACTAGCTGTACCGGTTCCGGTTGGAGCGAGCGGTCGCATCTACACTTCGGTCCGCAGGTAGTATAACTTTTCATTACATTTCGTTATAGTACAACGGTTTGATTTGTCAAATCTTAGCAATTTCTTCTTAGCCAGCTACATAGCCGTCTTTGTATCAACGACAATTGCATAATTATCGTATTTCGTCGTCCTAACGTATCTGCCCAGCAGCTAGCTAAGCAGCTAGCTAACATCCACTGTCCACTAGCACTGTAGAAACTATTACACTCAACTGAACGACTCGATTAGCGTAGTGTCAGCTAGCTACATAGTTGTCTTCGCTGTCTTCGTATCCAAGATAATTGTGCAGTTTAGAGTGTGTAGACTTAGAGTGATTATCTTAATTTACCGAGGTTAGCTAGCCAGCTATTTGTCGTCCTTAACGTAGGAAATGCTGCTAGCTAGCTAGCCAACAGCTAGCCAACCTCTACCGAATTGAACTCCAACTACCCGGTCAACATTCCGTCGCTCCACAGGTAGTATCACATTTTCATTTCACTTCATTACAGTACAACGGTTTGATTTGTTTGATCGTAGCTAGCCAGCTACATAGCCGTCTTTGTATCTAAGACAATTGTGTAGTCTAGAGCAATTTTCTAGGTTAGCTGGCCAGCTATTGTCGTTCTTCTAACGTAGCTAGCCAGCTAGCCCCCGAATAGCAGCACTGTAGTAACTATTACAGTACAACGGTTTGTTTTGTTTGATCGTAGCTAGCTAGCTACATAGCCGTCTTTGTATCTAAGACAATTGTGTAGCCTAGAGAGATTTTCTAGGTTAGCTGGCCAGCTATTGTCGTTCTTTTAACGTAGCTAGCCAGCTAGCCCCCGAATAGCAGCACTGTAGTAACTATTACAGTACAACGGTTTGTTTTGTTTGATCGTAGCTAGCTAGCTACATAGCCGTCTTTGTATCTAAGACAATTGTGTATCCTAGAGCGATTTTCTAGGTTAGCTAGCCAGCTATTGTCGTTCTTTTAAAGTAACGTAATGCAATCAACCTGCTAGCTAGCCAGCTAGCCCCCGAATAGCAGCACTGTAGAAAAAACTATTACACTCAACGGAACGACTTGATTAGTGTAGTGTCAACATCGCAGCCACTACCAGCTAGCCTACTCCAGCAGTACTGTATCATTTCAATCATTTTAGTCAATAAGATTCTTGCTACGTAAGCTTAACTTTCTGAACATTCGAGACGTGTAGTCCACTTGTCATTCCAATCTCCTTTGCATTAGCGTAGCCTCTTCTGTACCCTGTTAACTATGTGTCTATCTATCCCTGTTCTCTCCTCTCTGCACAGACCATACAAACGCTCCACACCGCGTGGCCGCGGCCACCCTAATCTGGTGGTCCCAGCGCGCACGACCCACGTGGAGTTCCTGGTCTCCGGTAGCCTCTGGAACTGCCGACCAGTCCCTCGACTTCCTGGCACTGACGGAAACATGGATCACCACAGATAACACTGCTACTCCTACTGCTCTCTCTTCGTCCGCCCACGTGTTCTCGCACACCCCGAGAGCTTCTGGTCAGCGGGGTGGTGGCACCGGGATCCTCATCTCTCCCAAGTGGTCATTCTCTCTCTCTCCCCTTACCCATCTATCTATCGCCTCCTTTGAATTCCATGCTGTCACAGTTACCAGCCCTTTCAAGCTTAACATCCTTATCATTTATCGCCCTCCAGGTTCCCTCGGAGAGTTCATCAATGAGCTTGATGCCTTGATAAGCTCCTTTCCTGAGGACGGCTCACCTCTCACAGTCCTGGGCGACTTTAACCTCCCCACGTCTACCTTTGACTCATTCCTCTCTGCCTCCTTCTTTCCACTCCTCTCCTCTTTGACCTCACCCTCTCACCTTCCCCCTACTCACAAGGCAGGCAATACGCTCGACCTCATCTTTACTAGATGCTGTTCTTCCACTAACCTCACTGCAACTCCCCTCCAAGTCTCCGACCACTACCTTGTATCCTTTTCCCTCTCGCTCTCATCCAACACTTCCCACACTGCCCCTACTCGGATGGTATCGCGCCGTCCCAACCTTCGCTCTCTCTCCCCCGCTACTCTTTCCTCTTCCATCCTATCATCTCTTCCCTCTGCTCATACCTTCTCCAACTTTTCTCCTGATTCTGCCTCCTCAACCCTCCTCTCTTCCCTTTCTGCATCCTTTGACTCTCTATGTCCCCTATCCTCCAGGCCGGCTCGGTCCTCCCCTCCCGCTCCGTGGCTCGATGACTCATTGCGAGCTCACAGAACAGAGCTCCGGGCAGCCGAGCGGAAATGGAGGAAAACTCGCCTCCCTGCGGACCTGGCATCCTTTCACTCCCTCCTCTCTACATTTTCCTCCTCTGTCTCTGCTGCTAAAGCCACTTTCTACCACTCTAAATTCCAAGCATCTGCCTCTAACCCTAGGAAGCTCTTTGCCACCTTCTCCTCCCTCCTGAATCCTCCTCCCCCTCCCCCCCCCTCCCTCTCTGCAGATGACTTCGTCAACCATTTTGAAAAGAAGGTCGACGACATCCGATCCTCGTTTGCTAAGTCAAACGACACCGCTGGTTCTGCTCACACTGCCCTACCCTGTGCTCTGACCTCTTTCTCCCCTCTCTCTCCAGATGAAATCTCGCTTCTTGTGACGGCCGGCCGCCCAACAACCTGCCCGCTCGACCCTATCCCCTCCTCTCTTCTCCAGACCATTTCCGGGGACCTTCTCCCTTACCTCACCTCGCTCATCAACTCATCCCTGACCGCTGGCTACGTCGCTTCCGTCTTCAAAAGAGCGAGAGTTGCACCCCTTCTGAAAAAACCTACACTCGATCCCTCCGATGTCAACAACTACAGACCAGTATCCCTTCTTTCTTTTCTCTCCAAAACTCTTGAACGTGCCGTCCTTGGCCAGCTCTCCCGCTATCTCTCTCAGAATGACCTTCTTGATCCAAATCAGTCAGGTTTCAAGACTAGTCATTCAACTGAGACTGCTCTTCTCTGCATCACGGAGGCGCTCCGCACTGCTAAAGCTAACTCTCTCTCCTCTGCTCTCATCCTTCTAGACCTATCGGCTGCCTTCGATACTGTGAACCATCAGATCCTCCTCTCCACCCTCTCCGAGTTGGGCATCTCCGGCGCGGCCCACGCGTGGATTGCGTCCTACCTGACAGGTCGCTCCTACCAGGTGGCGTGGCGAGAATCTTTCTCCTCGCCACGCGCTCTCACCACTGGTGTCCCCCAGGGCTCTGTTCTAGGCCCTCTCCTATTCTCGCTATACACCAAGTCACTTGGCTCTGTCATAACCTCACATGGTCTCTCCTATCATTGCTATGCAGACGACACACAATTAATCTTCTCCTTTCCCCTTCTGATGACCAGGTGGCGAATCGCATCTCTGCATGTCTGGCAGACATATCAGTGTGGATGACGGATCACCACCTCAAGCTGAACCTCGGCAAGACGGAGCTGCTCTTCCTCCCGGGGAAGGACTGCCCGTTCCATGATCTCGCCATCACGGTTGACAACTCCATTGTGTCCTCCTCCCAGAGCGCTAAGAACCTTGGCGTGATCCTGGACAACACCCTGTCGTTCTCAACCAACATCATGGCGGTGGCCCGTTCCTGTAGGTTCATGCTCTACAACATCCGCAGAGTATGACCCTGCCTCACACAGGAAGCGGCGCAGGTCCTAATCCAGGCACTTGTCATCTCCCGTCTGGATTACTGCAACTCGCTGTTGGCTGGGCTCCCTGCCTGTGCCATTAAACCCCTACAACTCATCCAGAACGCCGCAGCCCGTCTGGTGTTCAACCTTCCCAAGTTCTCTCACGTCACCCCGCTCCTCCGCTCTCTCCACTAGCTTCCAGTTGAAGCTCGCATCCGCTACAAGACCATGGTGCTTGCCTACGGAGCTGTGAGGGGAACGGCACCGCAGTACCTCCAGGCTCTGATCAGGCCCTACACCCAAGCAAGGGCACTGCGTTCATCCACCTCTGGCCTGCTCGCCTCCCTACCATTGAGGAAGTACAGTTCCCGCTCAGCCCAGTCAAAACTGTTCGCTGCTCTGGCCCCCCAATGGTGGAACAAACTCCCTCACGACGCCAGGACAGCGGAGTCAATCACCACCTTCCGGAGACACCTGAAACCCCACCTCTTCAAGGAATACCTAGGATAGGATAAGTAATCCTTCTCACCACCCCCCCTTAATGATTTAGATGCACTATTGTAAAGTGGCTGTTCCACTGGATGTCAGAAGGTGAATTCACCAATTTGTAAGTCGCTCTGGATAAGAGCGTCTGCTAAATGACTTAAATGTAATGTAATGTAAATGTACCAGACTGTACTAGAATGTGTAGAGACAGGCTGTACTAGAATGCGTAGACAGACAGTACTAGAATGTGTAGACAGACTGTACTAGAATGTGTAGACAGACAGTACTAGAATGTGTAGAGACAGACTGTACTAGGATGTGTAGACAGACTGTACTAGGATGTGTAGACAGACTGTACTAGGATGTGTAGACAGACTGTACTAGGATGTGTAGACAGACAGTACTAGAATGTGTAGAGACAGACTGTACTAGAATGTGTAGAGACAGACTGTACTAAAATGTGTAGAGACAGACTGTACTAGGATGTGTAGAGACAGACTGTACTAGGATGTGTAGACAGACAGTACTAGAATGTGTAGAGACAGACTGTACTAGGATGTGTAGACAGACTGTACTAGGATGTGTAGAGACAGACTGTACTAGGATGTGTAGAGTCAGGGATTGATAGGGAGGATGGAGACATTGAATTGATGCAAAAAAACATATTTATTTACCTCCATCAATGTATACAGAAAAATTCAGTTTTATTTGTAGGTTATTTAATTCAATATTATAAGACCACTTAAACATGCTTAGTTCTTGCTCTCTCTCTCTCTCTCTCTCTCTCTCTCTCTCTCTCTCTCTCTCTCTCTCTCTCTCTCTCTCTCTCCGTCTTTCCCTACAGTCAGGTGAGTTTAAAATGTATTAATTAAATGTATGGTTAAATGTATGGTCAGAATGGTTTTGTCCGATAAATGCCTAATCTCACATCCAGAATAGAGAATGAATCCCCAGAATGTCAGAGCAGAGGGCTAAACTGTTTATAAAGTTACACATAAAACCAGAGTTACATCTATAAATGGGCAGAATAAGGGATGGGATGGGGTCAGTGGGATGGGGTCAGTGGGATGGGGTCAGTAGGATGGAATGGGGTCAGTTGGATGGGGTCAGTGGGATGGGATGGGGTCAGTTGGATGGGGTCAGTGGGATGGGGTCAGTGGAATGGGGTCAGTGTGATGGGTCAGTGGGATGGGATGGGGTCAGTTGGATGGGGTCAGTGGAATGGGGTCAGTGGGATGGGATGGGGTCAGTGGGATGGGATGGGGTCAGTGGGATGGGATGGGGTCAGTTGGATGGGGTCAGTGGGATGGGGTCAGTGGGATGGGATGGGGTCAGTTGGATGGGGTCAGTGGGATGGGATGGGGTCAGTGGGATGGAATGGGGTCAGTAGGATGGGGTCAGTGGGATGGGATGGGGTCAGTGGGATGGGGTCAGTGGGATGGGGTCAGTGGGATGGGGTCAGTGGGATGGGGTCAGTGGGATGGAATGGGGTCAGTAGGATGGGGTCAGTGGGATGGGATGGGGTAGGGTAGAGCATAGTAGGGTGGGGTGAGTAGGATGAGTTGGGTGGGGTCAGTGGGATGGGATGGGGTAGGGTAGAGCACAGTAGGGTGGGGTCAATGGGATGGAGTGGAGTTTTAGTCATTTAAGAGGCGGGAGCTTTCTTTTTGACCACTCTCCTCCTAGCTGGCACTGGGTTGGAGGCGGGGTTTGAGTTGGAGGCGGGGGCCAAGGTACCACCATTGGCCCGCTCAGTCTTGACCTCGTCGATGAAGGTTTCTATGGCGACAATTTCTCTGTGAGATCACCAAGGTGGGCCTTGAGAGAGTTGAACTCCTTGTAAAGGTCATTCAGAGCCTCAGACAGGGGCTGGATCCTGAGGATGAGAGGAGAGGAGAGGAGAGGAGAGGAGAGGAGAGGAGAGGAGAGGAGAGGAGAGGGAGAGGAATAGGTCAGAGAGAGGGAGAAGGGGGAGATAGGGAGGGAGGTCAGAGGAGAGGAGGGAGAGGAGAGGAGAGGAGAGGAGAGTCAGAGAGGAGAGAGGAGAGGAGAGGAGAGGAGAGGAGAGGAGAGGGAGGGGAGATAGGATGAGGGAGTGGATAGGTCAGAGAGATGGGGAGAAGGGGAGATAGGAGAGGGAGAGGAGAGGGAAAGGTCAGAGAGAGGGAGAAGGGGGGAGATAGGAGAGGGTCAGAGGATGGGAGAGGAGAGGAGAGGAGAGGGTCAGGAGAGGAGGTCAGAGGATGAGGGAGAGGAGAGGATGGAGGAGGTCAGGGGAGATAGGAGAGGAGGGAGAGGAATAGGTCAGAGAGAGGGAGAAGGGGAGATAGGAGAGGAGAGGAGAGGGAGGGGAGAGGAGAGGGAGAGGGAGGAGGTCAGGGGATGGGAGGAGAGGAGAGGAGAGGGAAGGTCAGAGAGGAGGGAGAAGGGGAGATAGGAGAGGAGGAGAGGGAGGAGAGGAGGGAGAGGAGAGGAGAGGAGAGGAGAGGATGGAGAGGAGAGGAGGGAGAGGGAGAGGAGAGGAGAGGAGTAGGTCAGAGAGAGGGAGAAGGGGAGATAGGAGAGCAGAGGAGAGGAGAGGAGAGGAGAGGGAGGGGGAGAGGAGAGGAGAGGAGAGGAGAGGAGAGGAGAGGAGAGGAGGGAGAGGAGAGGAGTAGGTCAGAGAGAGGGGGAGAACATTAAATATAACGTCAGCTGAGCAGTGGTCGTTATATTTCCCTGTGGCCAGAGAGATGAATCACTTCCAAACCAGAGAGAGGAAACTGTCCATTTCTCTGTGCTGTGTGGAACATAAACTATGTTCCAAATGACATCATATTCCCTATGTAGTGCACTACTTTTGACCAGGGGCCCATAGTGCACTATATAGGGAAAAGGGTGCCATTAGGGTTTGGGATGAAAGACTGCCCTTTTAACCTCTTTCCCTGTCTAACCATAATCACACATTCTATTTTAGCCAATCAAAATGCAGCTTTCGAGTGTTGTTATGACATAACCGACCACACAACGTTTGACTTTCAGTTTCAGATATTCTCCAACAACATCATACAGACACACTGTTATTTTGCCATTTGAAAAAACTAAATCAAAAGTTGTATCTCACATCTATCCATTCAATCACTCTCTCACTCTCTCACACACACACACACACACACACACACACACACACACACACACACACACACACACACACACACACACACACACACACACACACACACACACACACACACACACCTCACATCCATCCACTCTCTCTCTCTCCCCTCTCTCTCTCTCTCTCTCTCTCTCTCTCTCTCTCTCTCTCTCTCACCCTCACACTCTCACTCTTTCTCTCTCCCCCTTCCTGTCCATCCCCCCCATACCCTCTCCTCCTCTCTCCCTCCTCCCCCTTCCTGTCCATCCCCCCATACCCTCTCCTCCTCTCCCCTCCTCCCCCTTCCTGTCCATCCCCCCCATACCCTCTCCTCCTCTCTCCCCTCCTCCCCCTTCCTGTCCATCCCCCCATACCCTCTCCTCCTCTCCCCTCCTCCCCCTTCCTGTCCATCCCCCATACCCTCTCCTCCTCTCTCCCCTCCTCCCCTTCCTGTCCACCCCCCCATACCCTCTCCTCTCTCCCCCCTCCCCCTTCCTGTCCATCCACCCCATACCCTCTCCTCCTCTCCCCTCCTCCCCCTTCCTGTCCATCCCCCCATCCCCTCTCCTCCTCTCTCCCTCCTCCCCCTTCCTGTCCATCCCCCCCATCCCCTCTCCTCCTCTCCCCTCCTCCCCCCTTCCTGTCCATCCCCCCATACCCTCTCCTCCTCTCTCCCCTCCTCCCCCTTCCTGTCCATCCCCCCATACCCTCTCCTCTCTCCCCTCCTCCCCCTTCCTGTCCATCCACCCCATACCCTCTCCTCCTCTCCCCTCCTCCCCCTTCCTGTCCATCCCCCCCATCCCCTCTCCTCCTCTCTCCTCCTCCCCCTTCCTGTCCATCCCCCCATACCCTCTCCTCCTCTCTCTCCCCTCCTCCCCCTTCCTGTCCATCCCCCCATACCCTCTCCTCCTATCTCCCCTCCTCCCCCTTCCTGACCATCCACCCCATACCCTCTCCTCCTCTCTCCCCTCCTCCCCCTTCCTGACCATCCACCCCATACCCTCTCCTCCTCTCTCCCCTCCTCCCCCTTCCTGTCCATCCCCCCATACCCTCTCCTCCTCTCTCCCTCCTCCCCCTCTACCTGGCGTAGTCTGGCAGTAGTGACTGGTGGTCATTCTGGAGCAGTGTCTTCATCTCAGTGAGGATGTCAAACCTCCAGTTGTCCAGAACCTGGGTGAGGTTGGACACCCCACGCATGTTCACCTTCTCCGCTAGGAACCACAGACAGACGGACGGACGGACAGACAGACAGACGGACAGATGGACGGACGGACAGACAGACAGACAGACAGACAGACAGACAGACAGACAGGCAGACGGACAGAAAAGATAGATGGACAGACGGACAGACGGACAGACGGACAGACAGACGGACGGACGGACGGACGGACGGACGGACAGACGGACAGAAAAGATAGATGGACAGACGGACGGACAGACGGACAGAAAAGATAGATGGACAGACGGACGGACGGACGGACGGACAGACGGACAGACGGACAGACGGACAGACGGACAGACAGACAGACAGACAGACAGACAGACAGACAGACAGACAGACAGACAGACAGACAGACAGACAGACAGACAGACAGACAGACTGACAGTTAATTAACAGGAGAGTGTTTCTGTCTCTCACGTTGTGATTCCACAAGACTGAATTCATTTCACCAACACTGTTTTGTCATTTACACCCAGCAGTAAAGACAAGAGACCACGTCCCCAGTGTCTCCCTATCCCCCTGTGCACTCTGTATGGAATACAGGGAGACATTTAGGACACGTCCCGGGAAACATCAAAAGCTCACAGCCAGCCTTGTAGTTCCATTCGTCTGTGGTTGCCGGGCGACGCTGGCTCCTCTGTCCCATCACCGCTGCCGTGGCGACGACCAGGAGCAGCAGCAGCAGCGTCATGCCATGCTTGGGTACCATGGCTACGGTCTGTCACACCCACACCTGTAAGGAGAACCAGAAGGGAGATGGAAGAACGTTCTGATCCCGAATTACACCCTATGTCATATGCAGGCCACTATTGTTTACCAGAGCCCAATGGTCATGTATAGTACACTACTTAGGGCTTTGGTCAAAAGTAGTGCACTTTGTAGGGAATAGGGTGCCATAGGGCTCTGGTCTAAAGTAGTGCACTGTGTAGGGAATAGGGTGCCATAGGGCTTTGGTCAAAAGTAGTGCACTGTGTAGGGAATAGGGTGCCATAGGGCTCTGGTCTAAAGTAGTGCACTATGTAGGAAACAGGGTGCCATGTGGGATACAACCATACTGATGTAAGGACAGTGTTGTGATTTGAACCTACTGGTTGAGGTCAGGATGTGGAAAGGTGAAGCTGACCCAAGCTGACATCCATGGAGACCACAGACAGGTCAAAGGAAGGCTTCCATAAGGCTCTGACAGGCCTTTCTGGGTTGGAGGGTTTGTCTGTTGTCCTGTAGTTCATTCAATGGTATGGGAGAATCCAGTGTGTTCTGGTTGTCTTTAATAGTTGATTCTAAGATTTGTATTTGATCATGTATATGTTGTTTGTTCTTTTGTTATAGGGCCAAAAAGATTGGAGAAGTGGTTTACCCGTACATCTCCGTTTTGGATAGATAACGGATAACGGATAAAGATGGCGCCGAAGAACATGGCTGACGTTTTACATTCTCCATTTGCTCAATTTTGTTTTGTTTTTTTTGCATTTTTGTGTAACTTATTTTTTAACTTATTGTGTACAGAATGTTACTGCTACCGTCTTTTATGACCGAAAAAAACTTCTGGACATCAGAAACGCGATAACTCACCGCGGACTGGAAGAAACGTTTTCCTTTAACGAGTCCGGCGACAAGGATATTCTGCTTTCACAGGAACAGGCCCAGATCCACGCCTTTCACAGGAACAGGCCCAGAACCACGCCTTTCACTGGGACAGGCCCAGAACCACGCCTTTCACTGGAACAGGCCCAGAACCACGCCTTTCACTGGGACAGGCCCAGAACCACGCCTTTCACTGGAACAGGCCCAGAACCACGCCTTTCACTGTGACAGGCCCAGAACCACGCCTTTCACTGTGACAGGCCCAGAACCACGCCTTTCACTGGAACAGGCCCAGAACCACGCCTTTCACTGTGACAGGCCCAGAACCACGCCTTTCACTGTGACAGGCCCAGATCCAAGCCTTTCACTGGGACAGGCCCAGATCCAAGCCTTTCACTGGAACAGGCCCAGATCCAAGCCTTTCACTGGGACAGGCCCAGAACCACGCCTTTCACTGTGACAGGCCCAGATCCAAGCCTTTCACTGGGACAGGCCCAGATCCAAGCCTTTCACTGGAACAGGCCCAGATCCAAGCCTTTCACTGGGACAGGCCCAGATCCAAGCCTTTCACTGGAACAGGCCCAGATCCCTGCCTTTCACTGGAACAGGCCCAGATCCACGCCTTTCACTGGAACAGGCCCAGATCCAAGCCTTTCACTGGGACAGGCCCAGATCCAAGCCTTTCACTGGAACAGGCCCAGATCCACGCCTTTCACTGGAACAGCCCCAGATCCACGCCTTTCACTGGAACAGGCCCAGAACCACGCCTTTCACTGGGACAGCCCCAGATCCACGCCTTTCACTGGAACAGGCCCAGAACCACGCCTTTCACTGGGACAGGCCCAAATCCAAGCCTTTCACTGGGACAGGCCCAGATCCAAGCCTTTCCCTGGAACAGGCCCAGAACCACGCCTTTCACTGGGACAGCCCCAGATCCACGCCTTTCACTGGAACAGGCCCAGAACCACGCCTTTCACTGGGACAGGCCCAGATCCAAGCCTTTCACTGGAACAGGCCCAGATCCAAGCCTTTCACTGGGACAGGCCCAGATCCAAGCCTTTCACTGGAACAGGCCCAGAACCACGCCTTTCACTGGGACAGGCCCAGATCCAAGCCTTTCACTGGAACAGGCCCAGATCCAAGCCTTTCACTGGAACAGGCCCAGATCCAAGCCTTTCACTGGAACAGGCCCAGAACCACGCCTTTCACTGGTACAGGCCCAGATCCAAGCCTTTCACTGGAACAGGCCCAGAACCACGCCTTTCACTGGTACAGGCCCAGATCCCTGCCTTTCACTGGAACAGGCCCAGATCCACGCCGTTTGGTGAAGAAAAGAAGCCGGAAAAGGGGACTCATATCGGGCAGCCTTCTGAGAAGCCAGAAAAGGGGACTCATATCGGGCAGCCTTCTGAGAAGCCAGAAAAGGGGACTCATATCGGGCAGCCTTCTGAGAAGCCAGAAAAGGGGACTCATATCGGGCAGCCTTCTGAGAAGCCAGAAAAGGGGACTCATATCGGGCAGCCTTCTGAGAAGCCAGAAAAGGGGACTCATATCGGGCAGCCTTCTGAGAAGCCGAAAAAGGGGACTCATATCGGGGATCCTTCTGAGAAGCCAGAAAAGGGGACTCATATCGGGCAGCCTTCTGAGAAGCCAGAAAAGGGGACTCATATCGGGCAGCCTTCTGAGAAGCCGAAAAAGGGGACTCATATCGGGGATCCTTCTGAGAAGCCGGAGGCGAGCGAGTAAACTCCCAATGCCGTCCATTATCCTTGCTAACGTGCAACCGTTAGAAAATAAAATTGATGACCTACAATTAAGATTATCCTACCAGCGGGACATTCAAAACTGTAACATCTTATGTTTCACCGAGACGTGGCTGAACGAAGATACGGACAATAAAGAGCTGGCGGGATTTTCCGGAAGAACAGAGACGCTACCTCTGTTAACTTGTGCGCGATGTCTAATATAAAAGAAGTGATGCTGGCACTAAGACTGTTCTCAACTAACTCTATAAACCCATAAGCAAACAAGAAAATGCTCACCCAGGAGCAGTGCTCCTAGTGGCCGGGGACTTTAATGCAGGCAAACTTAAATCAGTTTTACCAATTTTTTACCAGCATGTTACATGTGCAACCAGGGAGTAGAAAAAAATGCTAGACCACCTTTACTACACACAGAGATGCATACAAAGCTCTCCTTGGTGCCCTCCATTTGGAAAATCTGACTATAATTCAATCCTCCTGATTCCTGCTTACAAGCAAAAACTAAAGCAGGAAGTACCAGTGACTCGCTCAATACGGAAGTGGTCAGATGACGCAGATGCTACGCTACAGGACTGTTTTGCTAGCATAGACTGGAATATGTTCCGGGATTCATCCAATGGCATTGAGGAATACACCACCTCAGTCATCAATAAGTGCATCGATGACGTCATCCCCACAGTGACTGTACGTACATATCCCAACCAGAAGCCATGGATTACAGGCAACATCCGCATCGAGCTAAAGGCTAGAGCTGCTGCTTTTAAGGAGCGGGAGACCAATCCGGACGCTTATAAGAAATCCCACTACGCCCTCAGACGAACCATCAAACAAGCAAAGCGTCAATACAGGATTAAGATTGAATCCTACTACACCAGCTCTGATGCTCATCGGATGTGGCAGGGCTTGAAAACTATTATGGACTACAAAGGGAAATCCAGACGTGAGCTGCCCAGTGACGCAAGCCTACCAGACAAGCTAAATGCCCTTTATGCTCGCTTCGAGGCAAGCAACACTGAAGCATGCACGAGAGCACCAGCTGTTCTGGATGACTGTGTGATAATGCTCTCTCGGTAGCCGATGTGAACAAAACCTTTAAACAGGTCAACATTCACATAGCCGCTGGGCCAGACGGATTACCAGGACGTGCACTCAAAGCATGCAAGGACCAACTGTCAAGTGTCTTCACTGACATTTACAACCTCTCTCTGACCAAGTCTGTAATACCCACATGTTTCAAGCAGACCACCATAGTACCTGTGCCCAAGGAAGCAAATGTAACCTACCTAAATGATTACCGCCCGGTGGCACTCAAAGGCTGGCCATGGCTCACATCATCTGCATCCTCCCTGAAACCCTAGACCCACTCCAATTTGCATACCGCCCCAACAGATCCACAGATGACGCAATCTCAATCGCACTCCACAGGTAAGGACTCTGGGACTAAGCACCTCCCTCTGCAACTGGATTCTGGACTTCCTGTCGAGCTGCCCCCAGTAGGCAACAACGTGTCTGCCACTCTGATCCTTAACACTGGGGCCCCTCAGGGGTGTGTACTTAGTCCCCTCCTGTATTCCCTGTTCACCCACAACTGTGTGGCCAAACACGACTCCGATACCATCATTAAGTTGACTGACAACACAACACCGACAACGATGAGACGGCCTATAAGGAGGAGGTCAGAGAACTGGCAGTGTGGTGCCAGGACAACAACCTCTCCCTCAATGTGAGCAAGACAAAGGAGCTGATTGTGGACTACAGGAAAAGACAGGCCAAACAGGCCCCCATTAACAACGTCAGGGCTGTAGTGGAGTGGGTCGAGAGTTTCAAGTTCCTTGGTGTCCACATCACCAACAAACTTTCATGGTCCAAACATACCAAGACAGTCGTGAAGAGGGCACGACAAACCCTTTTCCCCCTCAGGGGACTGAAAAGATTTGGCATGTGCCCCCAGATCCTCAAAAGGTTCTACAGCTGCACCATCGAGAGCATCCTGACCGGTAGCATCACCGCCTGGTATGGCAACTGCTCGGCATCTGACCATAAGGTGCTACAGAGGGTAGTGCGAATGGCCAAGCTTCCTGCCATCCAGGACCTATATAATAGGCGGTGTCAGAGGAAAGCCCATAAAATTGTCAGAGACTCCAGTCGCCCAAGTCATAGACTGTTTTCTCTGCTACCGCACGGCAAGCGGTACCGGAGCGCCAAGTCTAGGACCAAAAGGCTCCTCAACAGCTTCTACCCACAAGCCATTAGACTGCTGAACAATTCATAAAATCGCCACTGGACAGTTTACATTGACCGGTACCCCCTGTATATAGCCTCCACACTGACTCTGTAACGGTACCCCCTGTATATAGCCTCCACATTGGCTCTGTACCGGTACCCCCTGTATATAGCCTCCACACTGACTCTGTACCGGTACCCCCTGTATATAGCCTCCACATTGACTCTGTACCGGTACCACCTGTATATAGCCTCCACACTGACTCTGTACCGGTACCCCCTGTATATAACCTCCACATTGACTCAGTACTGGTACCCCCTGTATATAACCTCCACATTGACTCTGTACCGGTACCCCTTGTATATAACCTCCACATTGACTCAGTACTGGTACCCCTTGTATATAGCCTCCACACTGACTCAGTACCGGTACCCCCTGTATATAACCTCCACATTGACTCAGTACTGGTACCCCCTGTATATAGCCTCCACATTGACTCTGTACTGGTACCCCCTGTATATAACCTCCACATTGACTCAGTACTGGTACCACCTGTATAGAACCTCGTTATTCTCATTGTGTTACTTTTTATTATGACTTTATATTTTAGTCTACTTGGTAAATATTTTCTTC